>NW_027523302.1:200669-259660 GCF_052094955.1 Ictidomys tridecemlineatus
GATCTTAGGCAGAGAGCCAGAGTTTGGAGAGTGAAGCGCAGAAGGATCGCTACAGAGAGCAGAGGTTGGACACTGGGGTTCAAAGGACAGTTACAGAGAGCACAGGTTGGAGACTGGGGTGAAGAAGAAATGTTGCAGAGAGCAGATGTTGTAGACTGGGTGCAGAAGGACTGTTGCAGAGAGCAGAGGTTTTAAACTTGGGTGCAGAATGACTGTTGCAGATAGCAAAGGTTGGATACTGAGGTGTAGCAGGACTCTTGTAGAAACAGAGGTTGGAGACTGAGGGGTAGAAGGACTGTTACAGAGAGCATAGGTTGGAAACGGTGGTGAAGAAGGACTGGTACAAAAAGCAGAGTTTGCAGACTGGGTTGCAGAAGGATCTTACATAAAGCAGAAGGACTGGTTGCAGAGAGCCAGATTTTTCACATTGAGGTGCAGAAGGACTGTTGAGAAAAGCAGATGTTGTAGACTGGGTTGGACAAAGACTGTTTCAGAGATCAAAGGTTCGAGACTGGGGTGCAGAAGGATAGTTTCTGAGAGCAGTATACGGAGAATGGGGTGCAGAAGGATCATTGTAGAGAGTAGAGTTTGAAGACATAGGTGCAGAAGGACCGTTTCAGACAACAGAGGTTGTTGACTGAGGTGCAGAAGGATTGTTACAGAAAGGAGAGGTTGGAGACTGAGGTGCAGAAGGACTGTTGCAGAGAGCAGAGGTTGGAGACTGGGGTGTAGAAGAAATGTGAGAGAGAGCAATGTGTGTAGACTGAGGTGCAGAAGGACTGATAAAGAGAGCAGAGGTTGGAGACTGGTGTGCAAAAGGACTGATATAGAAAGCAGAGATTGGAGACTGGGGTGCAGAAGGACAGTTACAGAGAGCATAGGTTGGAAACTGCAGTACAGAAGAACTGTTATACAGAGAAGAGTTTGGAGACTGGGGTGCAGAATACTGTTGCAGAGAGTACGTGAGGAGACTATGGTTCAGAAAGACTGTTGAAGAGAGCAGAGTTTGGAGAATGGGGTGCAGAAGAACTGTTACAGAAAAAAGAGGTTGGAGAATTGGGTGCAGATTAAGTGTTGTACAGAACAGAGGTTGGAGACTCGGGTGTAGAAGGACCATTGTAGAAAGCAGAAGTTGGAGACTGGGTTTCAGAAGGTTCTTACAGAGATCAAAGGTTGGACACTGAGGTGCAGAAGGACTGTTGCAGAGATGAGGTTTTGAGATTGGGGCACAGAAAGACGGTTGAGGAGAGCAGAGGTTGGAGTATGAGGTGCAGAAGGAAAGTTACAGAAAGCAGAGGGTGGAGACTGGGGTTCAGAAAAACTGATACAGAAAGCAAAGTTTGCTAGACTGGGAAAGCAGAAGGATCAGTTACAAAGATGAGTTTGGAGACTGCAGTACAGAAGGACTGTTACAGAGAGTAGAGGTTGGAGACTGGGGTGGAGAAGGACTGTCGCAGAGAGCAGATATTGTAGGCAGGGTGCAGAAGGACCTGTTGCAGAGAGCAAGGTTGAGACTGGGGTGCAGAAAGACTGTTGAAGAGAGCAGAGGTTGCAAAGTGAGGTGCAGAAGTCTTTTACAGAGAGCAGAGTTCAGAGACTGTGTTGCAGAAGGACTGATACAGAAAGCAGAGGTTGGAGACTATGGTGAAGAAAGACCCTTACAGAGAATAGATTTTGAAGACTCTTGTACAGAAGAAATGTTGTAGAGAACAGAGGTTGGAGACTAGGGTGCAGAGGGAACATTGCAGAGAGCCAGAGTTTGGAGACTGGGGTGCAGAAGCAATGTTACAGAGAGAAGAGTTTGGAAACTGGGGTGCAGAATGATCTTACAGAGAGAAGAGTTTGAAAACTCGGATGCAGAAGGACTGTTGCAGAGAGCACAGTTTGGAGACTTGGGTGCAGAAGGATCGTTGCAGAGAGCAGAGTGAGGAGCCTGGGGTGCTGAAGAACTGTTATAGAGGGCAGAGTTTGGAGACTTGGGTGTAGAATAACTGTAGCAGAGAGCAAAGGTTGGAGATGGGGATGCAGAAGGACTTTTGTAGAGAGCAGAATTTGGAGACTGAGGTTCAGAAGGACTGTTACAGAGAGCAGAGATTGGAGACTTGTGTGCAGGAGGACTGATACAGAAAGCAGAGGTTTAGACTGGTGTGCAGAAGGACCCTTACAGAGAGAAGTGTTTGGAAACTGCAGTACAGAAGGACTGTTAGAGAGAGCAGAGGTTGGTGACTGGGTTGGAGAAAAACTGTTGCAGAGATCAGATGTTGGAGACTCGGGTGCAGAATGACTGTTGCAGAGAGTAGAGGTTGGAGATTGGGTGTAGACGAACTGTTGCAGAGAGCAGAGGTTTGAGACTGGGTTGCCGAAGGACAGTTGCAGAGAGGAGAGGTTGGAGACAGAGGTGCAGAAGGATTGTGACAGAGTTCAGAGAAAGGTTACTGGGGTAGAGAAGGACTGATCCTGAGAGCAGAGGTTGGAGACTGGGGTGCAGAAGGCCTGTACAGAGACCAGAGTTTTGAGACAGGTGATGAAGGATCGTTCAGAGAGCAGATGTTGCAGACTGAGGTGCAGAAGGACTTTTACTGAGAGGAGAGGTTGGAGACTGGGGTGCAGAAGAATTCTTTCAGAGAGCAGACGATAAAGACTGGGGACAAGAAGGAGTGTTTTAGAGAGCAGAGTTTGGAGATTGGGGTGCATGAGAACTGTTACAGAGAAAAGCTATTGGAGACTGGGGTGCAGAAAGCCTGTTACAGAGATCAGAAGTTTGAGACTGAGGTGCAGAAACACTGTTGCAGAGAGCAGAGTTTGGACACTGGGGTTCAGAAGGACTGTTTCAGAGAGCAGAGTTTAGAGACTGAAATACAGAAGGACTGTTACAGAGAGTAGAGCTTGGAGACTGGGGTGCAGAATGAATGTCACAGAGAGCAAAGTTTGGAAACTGAGGTGCAGTAGAATCTTATAGAGACCAGAATTTGAAGACTGGGGTGCAGAAGGAGTGTTGCAGAGAGCAGACGTTGGAGACTGGTGTGCAGGAGGATCGTTGAAGAGAGCAAAAGTTGGTTACTCAGTTACAGAAGAATCATTGCAGAGAGCAAAGTGGAGACTGGGGTGCAGAAGGAATTTTGCAGAGAGCAGAGTTTGGAGCCTGAGATTCAGAAGGACTGTTACATAGAGCAGACGTTGGAGACTGGGGTGAAAAATTATGATATAGAAAGCAGAGGTAGGAGAATGGTGTGAAGTAGGACCGTTACAGAGAGCAGAGGTTGGAAACTGGTGTGCCGAAAGAGTGTTTCAGAGAGCAGAGTTTGTAGACTGGGGTGCAGAAGGCCTGAAACAGAGAGCAGATTTTGAAGACTGGTTTGCAGAAGGACTATTATAGAGAATAGAGTTTTGAGGCTGGGTTGCAGGAGGATCTTACAGAGACCAGGGGTTGGTGACTGAGGTGCAGGACGACTGTTACAGTGAGCAGACGTTGGAGACTGAGGTGCAGAAGGATGGTTACAGAGAGCAGAGTTTAGTGACTGAGGTGCAGAAAGATGGTTACAGAAAACAGAGGTTGGAAATTGAGGTGCAGAGGGATTGTTACAGAGAGCAGAATTTGGAGACTGCAGTGTACAAAGACTGTAAAAGAGAGCAGAGGTGGAAAATATGGTTCAGAATTACTGTTACAGAGAGCAGAGTTTGGAGACTGGGGTAAAGAAGGATTGTTACAGAGAGCAGAGGTTGGAGACTGGGGTGCAGAAGGACTGTTACACAGAGCAGAGGATTAAGACTGAGGTGTAGAAGGACTGTTGCAGAGAGAAGAGGTTGGAGACTTTGGTGCAGAAGGACTGTTGCAGAGAGCAGAATTTGGAGACTGAGGTGCAGAAGGACTATTACAGAGAGCAGATGTTGGATACTGGGGTGCAGAAGGATTGTTACAGATAGCACAGTTTGGAAACTGGGGTTTAGAAGGGTTGTTGCAGAGAGCAGAAGTTTCAGACTGAGGCTTAGAAGGACTGTAAGAGAGAGCAGACTTTGGAAATTGGGGTGCAGAAGGACCATTATAGAGAGGAGAGGTTGGAGACTGCCGTACAAAAGGAGTGTTACAGAGAGCAGAGTTTGGAGACTGGGCTGAAGAAGGACCGTTGCATAGAGCAGATGTGGGAGACTGGGATGCAGAAGGATGCCTGCAGAGAGCAGAGGTTGGAGACTGAGTTGCAGAAGGATCGCTACAGAGAGCAGATTTTGGAGACCGGGGTTCAGTAGGATAGTTTCAGAGAGCACAGGTTGGAGAATGGGGTGCAGAAGAAAGGTTGCAGAGAGCAGAGGTTGGAGAGTCCGGTGCAGAAGGACTGCAGCAGAGAGCAGAGGTAGGAGACTGGGGTGTAGAAGGACTGTTGCAGAGAGCAGACATTGGAGACTGGGATGCAGAAAAATCGTTGCAGAGAGCAGATGTTGGATACTTGGGTATAATAAGACGTTTGCAGAGAGCAGAGGTTGGAGACTGGGGTGCAGATGGACTTTTTTAGAAAGCAGAGGTTGGAGACTGAGGTGCAGAAGAACTGTTACAGAGAGCAAAGGTTTTAGACTGGGGTGCACAATAACTGATACGGAAAGTAGAGTTTGGAGACTGGGGTGCAGAAGGAAAGCTGCAGAGAACAGAGGTTGGATACTGGGGTGCACAAGTACCCTTGCAGAGAGATGACGTTTGAGACTGACATGAAGAATGACTGTTACAGAGAGCAAAGTTTGGAGAACGGGGTGCAGAAGGATCTTAAAAAAAGCAGACGTTGGAGACTGGGATGCAGAAGGATCGTTGCAGAGAGCAGAGGTTGGAGACTGGGTTGTAGAAAGACTTTTGCAGAGAGCAGAGGTTGGAGGCTGGAGTGCAGAAGGCCTGATACAGAGAGCAGAGTTTGGAGACTGGGTTGCAGAAAACCTGTTACAGAGAGCAGATTTTGGAGACTGGGATGCAGAAGGATTGTTACAAATAGCACAGTTTTGAGACTGTTGTTTAGAAGAATTGTTGCAGAGAGCAGAAGTTTCAGACTGAGGCTTAGAAGGACTGTTACAGAGAGCAGAGGTTGGAAATTGGGGTGTAGAAGGACCGTTATAGAGAGTAGCGGTTGGAGACTGCCATACAGAACAAATGTTACAGAGCAGAGTTTGTAGACTGGGCTGTAGAAGGACCTTAGTAGAGAGCACATTTGGGAGACTGGGTTGCAGAAGGATTGTTACAGAGAGCAGATATTGAAGACTGGGGTGCAGAAGGACAACTACAGAGAGCAAAGAATGGAGACTGAGGTGCAAAGGAATTTTACAAAGAGCAGTGGTTGGATACTGAGGTGTAGAAAGATCATTGCAGAGAGAAGAGTTTGGAGGCTGGGGTGCAGAAGGACTGTTACAAAAAGCAGACGTTGGTAATTGGAGAGGAGATGGACTGTTACAAAGAGAAGAGTTTGGAGACTGGGATACAAAAGGACTTTTACAGAGAACAGAGTTTCGACACTGGGTAGAAGAAGGATCGTTGCAGAGAGGAGATGTTGGAGACTGGGGTGCAGAAGGACTGTTACAGAGAGCACAGGTTGGAGACTGGGGTGTAGAAAAAATGTTGCAGATAGCAGAGTTTAGAGACTTGGGTGCATAAAGACTTTTGCAGAGAGCAGAGATTGGAGACTTTGGTGCAGAAGGACTGATACAGAGATGAGAGGTTGGAGACTGGGGTGCAGAAGGTCTCTTGCAGAGAGCAGAGTTTAGAGACTGGGGTGCAGAAGGACCCTTACAGTGAACAGAGGTTGGATACTGCGTTACAGGAGGACTGTTACTGGGATTAAAGGTTGGAGACTGGGGTGCAGAATAACTCTTGTAGAGAACAGAGTTTAGAGAGTTGGGAGCAGGTCGACCATTGAAGATAGCAGAGGTTGGAGACTGGGTTTCAGAAGGATCCTACAGAGAACAGAGTTTGGAGACTTGGATGCAGAAGGGCTGTTGCAGAGAACAGAGGTTGAAGACTGAGGTGCAGAAGGATCGTGAAAGAGAGCAGAGTTTTAAGACTGAGGTGCAGAAGGACAAATTCAGAGAGCAGATGTTGGAGACTGAGATGAAGAATGTCCTTTACAGAGAGTAAACTTTGAATACTGAGGTTCAGAAGGACAATTGCAGAGAGCAAAAATTGAAGACTGAGGTTCAGAAGAACTGTTACAGAGAGCAGAGGTTGGAGACTCAGGTGCAGAAGGACTGATACAGAAAGCAGAGTTTAGAGACTGGGGTGCCGAAGGACCATTACAGAGAGCAGAGGTTGGGGATTGCGGTGCAGACGAACTGTTACAGAGAACAGAGGTTAGAGACTGGGGTGCAGAAAGACAGTTGCAGAGAACAGAGGTTGGCGACTGAGGTGCAGAAAGCCTGCTACAGGGAGAAGAGTTTGGAGACTGAAATGCAGAGGACTGTTGCAAAGTACAGAGTTTGGAGACTGGAGTACAGAAGGACCGTTGAAGAGAGCAGATGTTGGAGATTTGGATGCAGAAGGCCTATTAAAGTGAGAAAAGGTTTTAGACTGGGGTGCATAACGACTGTTACAGGTAGCAGAGTTTGGAGACGAAGTATTGAAGGATCTTACAGAGAGAAGAGGTTGGAGAATGACGTGCAGAAGGAGTGTTACAGAGAGCATAGATTGGAGACTGGGGTGCAGAAGGACTGTTACAGAGAGTAGAGTTTGGAGACTTGGGTGCAGAAGGATCTTTCAGAGAGCTGATTTTGGGACTGGGGTACAGAAGCACTGTTGCAGAGAGCAGAGTTTGGAGACTTGTGTGCAGAAAGATTGTTGCAGAGAGAAAAGGTTGGAGTCTGTGGTTTTGAAGGATTGTTGGAGAGAGCAGAGGTTGGAGACTGAGGTGCAGAAGGACTGTTACAGAGAGCAGATTTTGGAGACTGCGGTGCAAGACTGATACAGAAATCAGATTTTGGAGCCTGGGGTGCAGAATGATTGTTGCAGACAGCAGAGGTTAGAGACTGGGTTGCAGAATGACTTTTGCAGAAAGCAGAATTTAGAGACTTAGGTGCAGAAGGACTGTTACAGAGAGCAGAGGTTGGAGACTGGGATGAAGAAGGACTGTTGCAGAGAACAGAGGTAGAAGACTGGGGTGCAGAAGGATCGTGAAAGAGAGCAGAGTTTTCAGACTGAGGTGCAGAAAGACAAATGCAGAGCAGATGTTGGAGACTGGGGTGCAGAAGGGCTGTTGCATAGAGCAGAGGTTAGAGACTTGTGTACAGAAAAACTGTTTCAGAGAGGAGATGTTGGAGACTGGGGTTTTGAACGCCTGTTACAGAGAGCAGAGTTTGGAGAAGGGGTGCAGAAGGACTGTTACAGAGAGCAGATTTTGGAGATTGGTTTGAAAAACTATCTTACAGAGAGTAGAGGTTGGAGACTGAGATGCAGAAGGACTGTTACAGAGAGTAGACTTTGGATACTGAAGTGCAAAAGGACAATTGCAGAGAGCAGAAGTTTAAGACTGAGGTGCAGAAGGACTGTTACAGATAGCAGAGGTTGGAGACTGAGGTGTAGAAGGACTGAAACAGAAAACAGGGTTTGGAGACTGGGGTGCAGAAGGATCATTACAGAGAGCAGAAGTTGGGGATTGCGGTGCAGAAGAACTGTTACAGAGAGCAGAGGTTAGAGACTGGGGTGCAAAATGACTGTTGCAGAGAACAGAGGTTGGTGACTGAGGTGCAGAACGGCTGCTACACGGAGCAGTGTTTGGAGGCTAGGATTCAGAAGGACTGTTGCAAAGAACAGAGTTTGTAGACTGGGTTACAGAAGGACTGTTGCACAGAGCAGATGTTGGAGATTTGGATGCAGAAGGCATGTTAAAAAGAGAAAAGTTTCGAGACTGGAGTGCATAAGGACTGTTATAGAGAACAGAGTTTGGAGACTTGGGTGAAGAAGGATCGTTGCAGAGAGAAGAGATTAGAGTCTGTGGTTTAGAAGGATCGTTGCAGAGAGCAGAGGTTGGAGACTGAGGTGCTGAAAGACTGTTACAGAGAGCAGATTTTGTAGACTGGGGTGCAAGACTGATACATAAATTGGATGTTGCAGCCTGGGGTGCAGAATGATTGTTACAGAGAGAAGAGGTTGGAGTCTGTGGTTTAGAAGGATCGTTGCAGAGAGCAGAGGTTGGAGACTGAGGTGCTGAAAGACTGTTACAGAGAGCAGATTTTGTAGACTGGGGTGCAAGACTGATACATAAATTGGATGTTGCAGCCTGGGGTGCAGAATGATTGTTACAGAGAGAAGAGGTTGGAGTCTGTGGTTTAGAAGGATCGTTGCAGGGAGCAGAGGTTGGAGACTGGGTTGCAGAAGGACTGTTGCAGAGAGAAGAATTAGGAGACTTAGGTGCAGAAGTACTGTTAAAGAGAGAAAAGGTTGGAGACTGAGGTGCATAAGGACTGTTACAGGAAGCAGAGTTTGGAAACTGGGTAGTAGAAGGATGTTGGAGAATGACGTGCAGAAGGAGTGTTACATAGAACAGAGTTTGGAGACTGGGGTGCAGAAGGATCGTTGCAGAGAGGAGAGTGTGGACACTTGGGTGCAGAAGGATCTTACCAGAGAGCAGAGGTTTTAGACTGGGGTGCAGAAGGCCTGTTACAGAGAGTTGAATTTGGAGAAGGGGTGCAGTAGGACTGTTACAGAGAGAAGAGTTTGGGGATTGGGTAGTAGAAGGATCTTATAGATAGCATATATTGGAGACTGAGGTGCAAAAGGACTGTTACACAGAGTAGAGGTTGAAGACTGAGGTGCAGAAAGACCAATGCAGAGAGCAGAGTTTGGAGACTAAGGTGCAGAAGGACTGTTGAAGAGCACAGGGTGGAGACTTGGGAGTAGAAGGACTGTTGCAGAGAGCAGAGGTTGTGGATTGGGGTGCAGTAGGTCTGTTGCAAAGAGCAGAATTTCAGGACTGAAGTTCATAAGTGCTGTTACAGAGTGCCGAGGTTGGAGTCTTGAGTGCAGAAGGACTGATACAGAAAGCAGAGTTTGGAGTCTGGGGTTCTAGAGGACAGTTACAGAGAGCAGAGGTTGGAGACTGCAGTACAGAAGAACTGGTACAAAGAGCAGACGTTGGAGAGTGGGGTGCAGAAGGACAGTTAGAGAGAGCACAGTTTTGAGACTGGGGTTAAGAAGAAATGTTGCAGAGAGCAGAGGTTGGAGACTGGGGTGCAAAAGGACTTTTGCAGAGAGCAGAGGTTGGAGCCTGAGGTGCAGAAGGACAGTTGCAGAGAGCAGAGTTTGGAGAATGCGGAACAGAAGGACTGTTACAGAGAGTAGAGGTTGGAGACTGGGGTGCAGAAGGAATGTCACAGAGAGTAGAGTTTGGAAACTGGGTTGCAGAAGAATCTTATAGAGACCAGAGGTTGTAGACTGTGGTGAAGAAGGACTGATGCAGAGAGCAGACGTTGGAGACTGGGGTGCAGAAGGACTGTTACAGAGAGCAGACGTTGGAAACTGGGGTGCAGAAAAACTGATACATAAAGCAGAGTGTGGAGACTGTGGTGCAGAAGGACTTTTGCAAAGAGCAGAGGTTGGAGACTGGGGTGGAGAAGGAATGTTGTAGAGAGCAGATGTTGGAGACTGAGGTGCAGAAGGACTGTTACAGAGAGCAGAGGTTGAAGCCTGGGTGCAGCATGACTGATAAAGAAAGCACAGTTTGGACACTGGGTTGCAGAAGGATCGTTACAGTGAAAAGAGTTTGGAAACTGCAGTACAGAAGGACTGTTACAGAGAGTAGAGTTTGGAGACTAGGGTGGAGAAGGACTTTTGGAAAAATCAGATGTTGGAGACTTGGGTTCAGAAGGACTGTTGCAGAGAGGAGGTTAGAAACTGGGGTGCAGAAGAACTGTTGCAAAGAGGAGAGGTTCGAGATTTGGGTGCAGAGACTGTTGCAGAGAGCAGATGTCGGAGACTGGGGTGGAGAAAGACTTTTGCAGAGAGAAGAATTTGGAGACTAAGGTGCAGAAGGACTGTTACAGAGAGCAGAGGTTAGAGACTTGAGTGCAGAAGGACTGATACAGAAAGTAGATGTTGGAGACTGTGGTGCAGAAGTACCATTACAGAGAGTAGAGGTTGGAGACTGGGGTGCAGAATAACTGTTGTAGAGAAAAAAGTTTGGAGACTGGGGAGCAGAAGGACCATTGAAGAAAGCAGAGTTTGGAGACTGGGTTTCAAAGGATCTTACAGAGAGTAGAGGTTTGAGTCTGACGTGCAGAAGAATGTTACAGAGAGCAAAGTCTGAAGACTGGGGTTCTGAAAAACTGATACAGAAATCAGAGTTTGGAGAATGGGGTGCAGAAGGACCATTACAGAGAGCAGAGTTTTGAGACTGCATTACAGAAGGTCTGTTGCAGAGAGAAGATTTTGGAGACTGGGTTGCAGAAGGAGTGTTGCAGAGATCAAGGTTGAAGACTGGGGTGCAGAAGGGCTGTTGCAGAGAGAAGAGGTTGTAGAGTGAGGTGTAGAAGGACTGTAACTGAGAGCAGAGTTTAGAGACTGTAGTTCAGAAGGACTGATACAGAAAGGAGAGGTTGAAGACTGGGGTGAAGAAGGACCCTTACAGAGAACAGAGTTTGAAGACTGTGGTACAGAAGAACTGTTTTGGAGAACAGAGTTTGGAGACTGGGGTGCAGAAAGATCGTTGCAGAAAGCAGAGTATTCAGACTGAGGTGCAGAAGGACTATTTCAGAAAGCTGATGTTCGAGACTAGGGTGTAGAAAGACTGTTGCAGAGAGAAGAGGTTGGAGACTTGGGTGCAGAATGATCATTCCAGAGAGCAGTGATTGTAGAACGCCTGTTACAGATTGTAGAATTTGGAGAAGGGGTGAAGTAGGACTGTTACAGAGAGCAGAGTTTGGGGATTGGGTCGCAGAAGGATCGTACAGACAGCAGAGGTTGGAGACTGAGGTGCAGAAGGACTGTTACAGAGAGTAGAGTTTGGAGACTGAGGTGCAGAAAGACCAATGCAGAGAGCAGAGTTTGGAGACAGAGGTACAGAAGGACTGTTGAAGAGCAGACGTTGAAGACTTGGGTGTTGAAGGACTGTTGAAGAGAGCAGAGGTTGTAGATTGGGGTGCAGAAGGAATGTTGCAGAGAGCAGAATTTAAAGGCTGAGGTTCATAAGGACTGTTACAGAGAGCAGAGTTTGGAGACTTAAGTGCAGAATGACTGATACAGAAAGCAGAGTTTGGAGTCTGGAGTGCAAGAGGACAGTTACAGAGAGCAGAGGTTGGAGACTGCAGTACAGAAGGACTGTTACACAGAGCAGAGGTTGGAAAGTAGGGTGCAGAAGGACAGGTACAAAGAGCACAGTTTTGAGACTGGGGTGAAGAAGAAATGTTGCAGAGAGCAGAGGTTGGAGACTGGGGTGCAGAAGGTCTCTTGCAGACAGCAGATTTTAGAGACTGGGGTGCAGAAGGACCCTTACAGAGAACAGAGGTTGGATACTGCGGTACATGAGGACTGTTACAGGGATCAGAGTTTGGAGACTGGGGTGCAGAATAACTGTTGCAGAGAACAGAGTTTAGAGAGTGGGGTGCAGATGGACCATTGCAGATAGCAGAGGTTGGAGACTGGGTTTCAGAAGGATCATACAGAGAGCAGAGTTTGAACACTGAGGTGCAGAAAGACCGTTGGAGAAAGCAGAGGTTGGAGTCTGAGGTGCAGAAGGACTTTTAAAAAGAGCAGAGTTTAGAGACCGGGGTGCAGAAGGACTGATACAGAATGCAGAGTTTGGAGACGGATGCAGAAAAACCGTTACAGAGAGCAGAGTTTTGAGACTGAAGTACAGAAGGACGGATACAGAGAGCAGAGGTTGGAGACTGGGGTGGAAAAAGACTGTTGTAGAGAACAGATTTTAGAGACTGGGGTGCAGACAGACTATTGCAGAGAGCAGAGGTTTCAGAGTGATGTGCAGAAGGACTGTTATAGAGAGCAGAGTTTGGAGACTGTGATGCAGAAAGACTGATACAGAAAGCCGAGGTTGGAGAATGGGGTGCAGAAGGAACCTTATAGAGAACAGAGGTTGAAGACTGCGGTACAGAAGAACTGATGTAGAGAACAAGGTTGGAGACTGGGGTGCAGAGGGACCATTGCAGAGAGTAGACGTTGGAGTCTGGGCTGCCGAAAAAATTTTGCAGAGAGCAGGCGTTAGATACTGGGGTGCAGAAGGATTTTACAGAAAGCAAAGTTTGGAGACTGAGGTGCAGAAGGAGTGTTACAGAGAGCAGATGTTGGAAACTGGGGTGCAGAATGACTGTTCAGAGTGCAGTGTTTGGAGACTGGGGTGCAGAAGGACTGTTGCAGAGAGCAGAGGTTGGAGACTGGGATGCAGAAGGACTGTTATAGAGAGCAGAGGTAGAAGCCTGGGATGTAGAACGACGGATACAGAAAGCAGAGTTTGGAGACTGGGGTGCAGAAGAACCGTTAGAGAGTATAGAGTTTGGAGAATGCGGAATAGAAAAACTGTTAAAAAGAGCAAAGCTTGGAGACAGGTGTGTAGAAGGATATTACAGAGAGCAGAGGTTGGAGACTGCGGTGCAATAGGACTGTTGCAGAGAGCAGAGGTTGGAGACTGTGGTGCAGAAAGATCGTTGCAGAGAGAAGAGATTGGAGACTAAGGTGCAGGAGGCCTGTTACAGAGAGCAGAGCTTGGAGAATGGGGTACAGATGGCCTTTAACATAGAGTAGAGTTTGGAGACTGGGTGGCAGAAGGATCTTACAGAGAGCAGAGGTTGTTGACTGAGGTGCCAAAGGACTTTTACAGAGAGCAGAGTTTGGAGAATGGGGTCCAGAAAGATCGTTGCAGAGAGCAGAGTTTTCAGAATGATGTTTAGAAGAACTGTTGAAGAGAACAGAGGTTGGAGACTTGGGTGCAAAAGAATAGTTAAAGAGAGCAGAGGGTGGAGACTGGGTGCGCCAAAGGACTGTTTCAGAGAGCAGAGGTTGGAGACTTGGGTTCAGAAAAACTGTTACAGAGAAGAGTTTGGAGACTGAGGTTCAGATGGACCGTTGCAGAGAGCAGATGTTGGAGACTGAGGTGTAGAAGGATTGTAACAGAGAGCAGAGGTTGGAGACTGGGGTGCAGAAGGACTGATACAGAAAGCAGAGGTTGGATACTCGGGTGCAGAAGGACCCTTACAGAAAGCAGAGGTTGGAGACTGAGGTGCAGAAGGACTGTTGCAGAGAGCAGAGGTTGCAGACTGAGTTGCAAAAGTACTGTTACAGCAGGCAGAGTTTCGAGACTTTTGTGGAAAACGACTGATACATAAAGCAGAGGTTGGATACTGGGGTGCATAAAGACCCTTATGGAGAACAGAGGTTGGAGACTGCGGTACAGAAGGACTGTTACAGAGAGCAGAGGTTGGAGACTGGGGTGCAGAAGAACTTTTGTAAAGAATAGAGGTTTGAACTGGGTTGCAGGAGGATCATTGGGGCAAGCAGAGTATGGAGACTGCGGTGTAGAAGGACTGTTGAAGAGAGCAGAAGTTGTAGACTAGGGTGTAGAAGGACTGTTCTAGAGAGCAGATATTGGAGACTTGGGTGCAGAAAGACTGTTGCATAGAGCAGAAGTTGGAGACTGAGGTGCAGAAGGACGGTTAGAGAGACCAGACTTTGGAGACTGGGGTGAAGAAGGATCGTTGCAAAGAGCACAGCTTGGAGACTGGGGTGTAGAAGGATCGTTAAAGAGAGCAGATTTTGGAGACTGTAATGCAGAAGTTCTTTTACAGAGAGCAGACGTTGAAGATGGGGGTGCAGTAGGACATTTACAGAGAGAACATGTTGGAGACTGATGTGCAGAAAAACTGTTGCAGAGAGCAATGTTTTGAGACTGGGGTGCAGAAGGAGTGTTTCATAGAGCAGAGGTTGCAGACTGAAGTACAGAAGGACCCTTATAGAGACCAGAATTTGGAGACTGCGGTACAGAAGGACTGTTACAGACAGCATAGGTTGGAGACAGGTGTTCATAAAGATCTTACAGACAGCATAGGTTGGAGACTGGGGTGCAGAAGGACTGTTGTGGAGAGCAGAGGTTGGAGACTGGGGTGCAGAAGGCCTGTTACAGAGAGCAGTGCTTGGAGACTGAGGTGCAGAAGAATCGTTGCTGAGAGCAGAGTATTCAGACTGAGGTGCAGAAGAAGTGTTGAAGAGAAAAGAGGTTGAAGACTGTGGTGCAGAAGGATCGTTGCAGAGACCAGAGTTTGGAAACTGGGGTGCAGAAGGACTGACACAGAAATCAGTGGTTGGAGACTGGGGTGCAGAAGGCCTAATACAGAAAGCAGAGGTTGGACACTGTGGTTTAGAAGGACTGTTACAGAGAGCAGAGTTTGAATACTGGGTTGCAGAAGGATGTTATAGAGAGCAGATGTTGGAGACTGAGGTGCAGAAGCACTGTTACAGAGAGAAGAGTTTGGAGACTGAGGTTCAGATGGACCGTTGCAGAGAGCAGAGGTTGGAGACGGAGGTGCAGAAGGATAGTTACAGAGAGCAGAGTTTGGAGACTGGGGTGCAGAAGGACTGATACAGAAAGCAGAGGTTGGATACTCGGGTGCAGAAGGACCCTTACAGAGATCAGAGGTTGGAGACTGAGGTGCAGAAGGACTGTTGCAGAGAGCAGAGTTTGGAGACTGGGGTGGAGAAGGACTGTTGGAGAGAGCAAATGTTAGAGACTGGGGTGCAAAAGGACTTTTGCAGAGAGCAGAGGATGGAGACTGGAATGCAGAAAGACTTTTGAAGAGATCAGAGGTTGCAGACTGAGTTGCAGAAGGACTGTTACAGCGGGCAGAGTTTCGAGACTTTGGTGGAAAACTACTGATACAGAAAGCAGAGTTGGATACTGGGGTGCACAAAGACCCTTACGGAGAACAGAGTTTGGAGACTGCGGTACAGAAGGACTGTTACATAGAGCAGAGGTTAGAAACTGGGGTACAGAAGAACTTTTGTAGAGAACAGAGGTTATAACTGGGTTGCAGGAGGCTCGTTGGAGCTAGCAGAGTATGGAGACTGGGGTGTAGAAGGACTGTTGCAGAGAGCAGATGTTGGAGACTTGGGTGCAGAAAGACTGTTGCATAGAGCAGAGGTTGAAGACTGAGGTGCAGAAGGACGATTAGAGAGAACAGATGTTGGAGACTAGGGTGCAGAAGGACTTTTACAGAGAGCAGACGTTGGAGACTGGGGTGCAGAAGGATCGTTGCAGAGAGCACAGTTTGGAGACTGGGGTGTAGAAAGACTTTTACAGAGAGCAGAGGTTGAAGACGGGGGTGCAGTAGGACATTTACAGAGAGAACATGTTGGAGACTGATGTGCAGAAAAACTGTTGCAGAGAGCAATGTTTTGAGACTGGGGTGCAGAAGGAGTGTTTCATAGAGCAGAGGTTGCAGACTGAAGTACAGAAGGACCCTTATAGAGACCAGAATTTGGAGACTGCGGTACAGAAGGACTGTTACAGACAGCATAGGTTGGAGACAGGTGTTCATAAAGATCTTACAGACAGCATAGGTTGGAGACTGGGGTGCAGAAGGACTGTTGTGGAGAGCAGAGGTTGGAGACTGGGGTGCAGAAGGCCTGTTACAGAGAGCAGTGCTTGGAGACTGAGGTGCAGAAGAATCGTTGCTGAGAGCAGAGTATTCAGACTGAGGTGCAGAAGAAGTGTTGAAGAGAAAAGAGGTTGAAGACTGTGGTGCAGAAGGATCGTTGCAGAGACCAGAGTTTGGAAACTGGGGTGCAGAAGGACTGACACAGAAATCAGTGGTTGGAGACTGGGGTGCAGAAGGCCTAATACAGAAAGCAGAGGTTGGACACTGTGGTTTAGAAGGACTGTTACAGAGAGCAGAGTTTGAATACTGGGTTGCAGAAGGATGTTATAGAGAGCAGATGTTGGAGACTGAGGTGCAGAAGCACTGTTACAGAGAGAAGAGTTTGGAGACTGAGGTTCAGATGGACCGTTGCAGAGAGCAGAGGTTGGAGACGGAGGTGCAGAAGGATAGTTACAGAGAGCAGAGTTTGGAGACTGGGGTGCAGAAGGACTGATACAGAAAGCAGAGGTTGGATACTCGGGTGCAGAAGGACCCTTACAGAGATCAGAGGTTGGAGACTGAGGTGCAGAAGGACTGTTGCAGAGAGCAGAGTTTGGAGACTGGGGTGGAGAAGGACTGTTGGAGAGAGCAAATGTTAGAGACTGGGGTGCAAAAGGACTTTTGCAGAGAGCAGAGGATGGAGACTGGAATGCAGAAAGACTTTTGAAGAGATCAGAGGTTGCAGACTGAGTTGCAGAAGGACTGTTACAGCGGGCAGAGTTTCGAGACTTTGGTGGAAAACTACTGATACAGAAAGCAGAGTTGGATACTGGGGTGCACAAAGACCCTTACGGAGAACAGAGTTTGGAGACTGCGGTACAGAAGGACTGTTACATAGAGCAGAGGTTAGAAACTGGGGTACAGAAGAACTTTTGTAGAGAACAGAGGTTATAACTAGGTTGCAGGAGGCTCGTTGGAGCTAGCAGAGTATGGAGACTGGGGTGTAGAAGGACTGTTGCAGAGAGCAGATGTTGGAGACTTGGGTGCAGAAAGACTGTTGCATAGAGCAGAGGTTGAAGACTGAGGTGCAGAAGGACGGTTAGAGAGAACAGACGTTGGAGACTAGGGTGCAGAAGGACTTTTACAGAGAGCAGACGTTGGAGACTGGGGTGCAGAAGGATCGTTGCAGAGAGCACAGTTTGGAGACTGGGGTGTAGAAAGACTTTTACAGAGAGCAGAGGTTGAAGACGGGGGTGCAGTAGGACATTTACAGAGAGAACATGTTGGAGACTGATGTGCAAAAAAACTGTTTCAGAGAGCAATGTTTGGACATGGGGTGCAGAAGGAGTGTTTCAGAGAGCAGAGGTTACAGACTGAAGTACAGAAAGACCCTTACAGAGACCAGAGTTTGGAGACTGCGGTACAGAAGGACTGTTACAGAGAGCATAGGTTGGAGATAGGTGTTCAGAAAGATCTTACAGACAGAATAGGTTGGAGACTGGGGTGCAGAAGGACTGTTGCGGAGAGCAGAGTTTGGAGACTGGGGTGCAGAAGCCCGGTTATAGAGAGCAGAGGTTTTAGACTAAGGTGGAGAAAGACTGCAGCAGAGAATAGAGGTTGGAGACTGAGGTGCATAAGGAGTGTTACAGAGGGCAGTGCTTGGAGACTGAGGTGCTGAAGAATCGTTGCTGAGAGCAGAGTTTTCAGACTGAGGTGCAGAAGGACTGCTACAGAAAGCAGAGGTTGGAGCCTGATGTGCAGAAGCCCGGTTACAGAGAGCAGAGGTTTTAGACTAAGGTGGATAAAGACTGCAGCAGAGAATAGATGTTGGAGACTGAGGTGCATAAGGAGTGTTACAGAGAGCAGAATTTGGAGACTGGGGTGCAGAAGGACTGATACAGAAAACAGACCTTGATGACTGGGGTGAAGAAAAACTGTTTCAGAGAGCAGAGGTTGGAGACTGAGGTGGGGAACGACTGTAACAGAGAGGAGAGTTTGGAGAATATGGTCCTGATGTACTGATACTGAAACCACGGTTGAAGACTGGGGTGCAGAAGGACCCTTACAAAGAACAGAGATGGGAGACTGTGGTAGAGAAGGACTGTTACAGAGAGCATAAGTTTGAGACTGGGGTGCAGAAAAATTGTAGAAAAAAAAATTTGTAGACTGGGGTGCAGAAGGACCATTGCAAATAGCAGAGGTTGGAGACTGGGTTTCAGAAGAATTATACAGAGAGCAGAGTTCGGACACTGAGGTGCAGAAGCACTGTTGCAGAGAGCAGAGGTTGGCGATTGAGGCGCAGTAGGACTGTTGCAGAGAGCAGAGGTTAAAGTCTGAGGTTCAGAAAGACTGTTACTGAGAGCAGAGTTTAGAGACGGGGTGCAGAACGACTGATACAGAAAGCAGAATTTGGAGACTGAGGTGCACAAGAACCGCTACAGAGAGCACAGGTTGGAGACTGCAGTACAGAAGGACAGTTACAGAGATAAATGGTTGGAGACTGGCGTGGTAAACGACTGTTGCAGAGAGCAGATTTTGGAGACTGGGGTGCAGAAGGACTGTTGCAGCGAGCAGAGGTTTAAGACTGGCATGCAGAAGGACTCTTGCAGAGAGCAGAGGTGGCAGAGTGAGGTGCAGAAGCACTGATAAAGAGAGCAGAGTTTGGAGACTGGTGCAGAAGGACTGATACAGAAAGCAGAGGTTTGAGAATGGGGTGCAGAAGGACCCTTACAGATAGCAGCGTTTGGAGACTGATGTGCAGAAGGACTGTTACAGAGAGCAGAGGTTGGAGACTGGTGAGGAGAAGGAATGTTGCAGAGTGCAGTGTTCGGAGACTGGGTTGCAGAAGGACTGTTGCAGAGAGCAGAGGTTGGAGACTGGGGTGCAGAAGGGCTGTTACAGAGAGCAGAGGTTTGAGACGTGGGTGTAAAATGACTGATACAGAAAGCAGAGGTTGGAGACTGGGGCGCGGAAGGACTTTTGCAAAGAGCAGAGGTTGGAGACTTGGGTGAAGAAGTTCTGTTGTAGAGAGCAGATGTTGGAGACTGGGGTGCAGAATTACTATTGCAGAGAGCAGAGGTTGGAAACTGGGGTGCAGTAGGACTATTGCAGAGAGCAGAGATTGCAGACTAAGGTGCAGAAGGACAGCTAAAGTGAGCAGAGTATGGAGACTGTGATGCAGAATGATTGTTACAGAGAGCAAATTTTGGAGACTGGGGTGAAGAATTATCTTACAGAGAGCAGAGGTTGGAGACTGGGGTGCAGAAGGAGCTTTGCAGAGAGCAGAGGTTTTAGATGAGGTGAAGAAGGACTGTTATAGAGAGCAGATGTTGGAGACTGGGGTGAAGAAGGACTGATACAGAGAGCAGAGTTTAGAGACTGCGCTACATCAGGACTGTTACAGAGAGCAGAGTTTGCAGACTGCGGTGCAGAAGGACTGTTTCAGAAAACAGAGGTTGGAGACTGGTGTGCAGAAGGACTGTTACAAAGAGCAGATTTTTGAGACTGGTGTTCAGAATTACTGTTACATATAGTAGAGGTTGGAAACTGGGGTGCAGAAGGATCTTACAGAGAGTAGAGTTTGGAGACTAGGGTGCAGAAGGACTGTTTCAGAGAGCAGAGGTTATAAACAGGGGTGTAGAATGATCTTTGCAGAGAGAAGAGTTTTGAGACTGGGATGCAGAAGGCCTTTTAAAGAGAGCAGAGTTTGAAGAATGGGGTGAAGAAAGACTGTTATAGAGAGCAGAGTTAGGAGTCTGGGTGGCAGAAGGATCTTCCAGAGAGCAGAGTTTGGAGACTGAGGTGCAGAAGGACTGTTACAGAGAGCAGTGGTTGAAGACTGGGGTCAGAAGGATCGTGCAGAGAGCAGAGGTTTCAGTCTGAGATGTAGAAGGACTGTTACAGAGAGCAGAGGTTGGAGACTGAGGTGCAGAAGGAGTGTTACAGGGAGCAGATTTTAAAGACCGTGTTGCAGAAGGATCTTACATAGAGCAGAGTTTGGAGATTGAGGTGCAAAGGATTGTTGCAGAGAGCAGACTTTTCAGACTAAGATGCAGAAAGACTGTTGCAGAGAGCAGATGTTGTAGACTGGGGTGCAGAAGACCGCTACAGAGAGCAGAGGTTGGAAACTGGTTTGCAGAAGGCCTGTTACAGAGAGCAGAGTTTTGAGACTGTTTTGCAGAAGGACTGTTACAGAGAGCAGAGTTTTGAGAATGGGTTTCAGAAGGATCTTACAGAGAGCAGAGGTTGGAGACTGAGGTGCAGAAGAACTGTTGCAGAGAGCAGAGTTTGGAGAATAGGTTACAGAAGGACTGTTGCAGAGAGTAGATGTTGGAGACTTTTGTTCAGCAGGACTGTTTCAAAGAGCAGAGGTTGGAGAATGGGGTGCAGAAGGACTTTTGCAAAGAGCAGAGGTTAGAGCCTGAGGTGCAGAAAGACTGTTACAGAGAGCAGAGTTTGGAGACTGTTGTGAAGAAGGACTGATAAAAAAAGCAGAGGTTGGAGACTGGGGTGCAAAAGGACCTTTACGGAAAGCAGAGTTATGAGACTTCGGTACAGAAGGACTGTTCCAGAGACCAGAGTTTGGATATTGGAGAGCAGAAGGACTGTTGCAGAGGACAGAGGTTAAAGACTGGGGTGCAGATGGACCATTGCAGAAAGCAGTGATTGGAGACTAGGGTTCAAAATAATTTTACAGAGAGCAGAGTTTTGAAACTGGGGTGCAGAAGGATCTTACAGAGAGCAGAGGTTGGAGATTGATGTGCAGTAGGATTCTCACAGAGAGCAGAGATTGGAGACTGGGGTGCAGAAGTACTGTTGAAGAGATCAGATGTTGGTAACTAGGGTGCAGATTGACTGCGGTGAAAAAAGACTGTTACAGAGAGCATATTTTGGAGACTGGGGTGAGGAAGGACTGTTGCATAGAGAAGAGGTTGAAGACTGGGATGCAGAAGGACTGCTGCAGAGAGCAGAGGTTGCAGAGTGAGGTGCAGAAGGACTGTTACAGAGAGCAGAGTTTAGAGACTGTGGTGAAGAAAGACTGATACAGAAAGCAGAGGTTGGAGACTGGGGTGCAGAAGGACTCTTTCGGAGAACAGAGGTTGAAAACTGTGGTACAGAAGAACTGTTGTAGAGTACAGGTTGGAGACTGGGGTGCAGAAGGAAAGTTATAGAGAACACCGTTTGGAAATTGGGGTGAAGAAGGATCTTACAGAGAGGAAAGTTTGGAGACTGGAGTGCAGAAGGAATTTTGCAGAGAGAAGACGTTGGAGCCTGGGGTGCAGAAGGATCGTTGCAGAGAGTACATTATGAAGACTGGGGTATAGAAGGACTGTTCTAGAGAGCAGAGGTAGGAGACTGGGCTACAGAAGGACTCTTGCAGATAGCAGTTGTTGAAGACTGATGTGCAGAAAAACTGTTACAGAGAGAAGTGTTTGGAGACTGGGGTGCAGGACTGATACTGAGAGAAGAGTTTGGAGAATGGGGTGCAGAAGGACTGTTAAAGAGAGCCGAGTTTAGAGACTTGGGTGCAGAAGGCCTGTTACAGAGAGGAGAGGTTGTAGACTGGGTGCAGAAGGCGTCTTACAGAGAACAGAGGTTGGAGACTGATGTGCAGAAGGACTGTCACAGAGAATAGTGGTTGGAGACTGGGGTGCAGTAGAACTGTTACCTGGAGCAGAAGTTGGAGACTGGGGTGCAGAAGGACTGTTGCAGAGAGCAGAGGATGGAGACTGGGGTGCAGAAGGACTGTTACAGAGAGCAGAGGTTAAAGCCTGGCGTGCACAACGACGGATACAGAAAGCAGAGTTTGAAGTCTGGGTTGCAGAAAGACTGATACAAAAAGCAGAGGTTGGAGATGGGGTGCAGAAGGTCCCTTACAGAGAACAGAGGTATGAGACTGTAGTACAGAAGGACTGTTACAGAGAGCAGAGGTTGAAGACTGGGGTGCTCAATAAATGTTGTAGAGAACAGAGGTTGGAGATTCTGGTGCTGAAGGACCATTGCAGAATGCATATGTTGGAGACTGGGTTTCAGAAGGATTTTACAGAGATCAGAGTTTGGACACTGAGGTGCAGAAGGACTGTTGCAGAGAGAAGAGGTTCAAGATTGGGGCGCAGAAGGTTTGTTGCAGAGAGCAGAGTTTGGAGTCTGAGGTGCAGAAGAACTGTTACAGAGAGCAGAGTTTGGTGACTTCGGTGGAAAAGTACTGTTGTAGAGAGCAGACTTTAGAGACTGGGGTGAGGAAGGACTGTTGCGGAGAGCAGATGTTGAAGATTGGGGTGCAGAAGGACTGTTTCAGAGAGTAGAGTTTTGAGACTGTGGTGCAGAAGGACTGATACAGAAAGCAGAGGTTGAAGACAGGGTTGCAGAAGGACCCTTACAGAGAACAGAGGTTGAAGACTGTGGTACAGAAGAACTGTTGTACAGAACAAGGTTAAAGACTGGGGTGCAAAAGGACTGTTACAGAGAGCAGAGTTTGGAGACTGGGATGCAGAAGGTTCTTACAGAGAGCAGAGGTAGGAGACTGAGGTGCAGAAGGATTGTTGCAGAGAGCAGAGTTTTCAGACTGAGTTGCAAAGGACTGTTGCAGAGAGCAAATGTTGGAGACTGGGGTTCAGAAGTACTGTTTCAGAGAGCAGAGGTTGGAGACTGGTGTGAAGAAGGATCAGTGCAGAGAGCAGAGTTTGGAGACTGGCGTGCAGAAGGACTGTTGCAGAGAATAAATGTTGGAGACTGAGGTGCAGAAGTCCTTTTACATAGAGCAGAAGTTAAAGATTGGGGTGCAGAAAAATCTTTACAAGGAGCAGAGCTTGAAGATAGAGGTGCAGAAGGATCTTACAGAGAGAAGACGTTGGAGACTGAGGTGCCGAAAAAGTGTTGCAGAGATCAGAGGTTGGAGACTGCCGTGCAGTATAATCATTGTAGAGAGCAGAGGTTGGAGACTGGTTTGCAGAAGGATCGTTGCAGAGAGAAGAGGTTGGAGACTGGGGTGCAGAAGGCCTGCTACAGAGAGGAGAGGTTGGAGATTGGGGTGCAGAAGGACTGTTATAGAGAGCAGAGTTTAGAGACTGGGTTGCTGAAGGATCTTACAGAGAGCAGAGTTTGGAGACTTAGGTGCAGGTGGACTGTTACAGAGAGTAGTGGTTGGAGACTGGGTTCCTGAAGGATCTTACAGAGAGCAGAAGTTGGAGACTGAGATGCAGTAAGACTGTTACAGAGAGCAGAGGTTGGAGACTGAGATGTTGATAAACTGTTACAGAGAGCAGAGTTTGTAGACTGAGGTGCAGAAGGTCTGTTACAGTAAGCAGATTTTGGAAATTGGGGTGCAAATGGTCCGTTACAGAGACCAGGATTTTGAGACTCCGGTATAAAAAAACTGTTACAGAGAGCAGAGTTTGGAGACTGAGGTGCAGAAGAAATGTTACAGAGAGAACAGTTTGGAGACTGAGGTGCAGAAATATATATACAGAGAACAGAGGTTTGAGACTGGGCTTCAGAAGGACTGATATAGAAAGCAGAGTTTGGAGACTGGGTTCCAGAAGGACCATTACGGAGAGCAGAGGGTGGAGACGGCGTTTCAGAAAGACTGTTACAGAGAGCATATGTTGGAGACTGGGGAGAAGAAGGACTGTTGCAGAGGACAGAGGTTGGAGACTGGGGTGCCGCAGGACACTTGCAGAAAGCAGAGTTTAAAGACTGGGTTGCAGAAGGACCGTTACAGAGAGTAGAGGTTTGAGACGTCGGTACAGAAGGACTGTTACAGAGAGCAGATGTTGGAAACTGGGGAGAAGAAGGACTGTTACAGAGGACAGAGGTTGGAGACTGGGGTGCCACAGGACCTTCGAAGAAAGCAGAGATTACAGACTGCGTTGGAGAAGGAATGTTAGATAGAGCCGATTTTGGAAACTGGCGTGCAGAAAGATCTTAAGGAGAGCAGAAGTTGGAGACTGTTGTGCAGAAGGACTGTTGCAGAAGGACGTTGGAGACTGTGGTGCAGAAGGACTAGTGCAGATGGACTGTTGCAGAAGGATGTTGGAGCCTGGGGTCCAGCAGGATCGTTGAAGAGAGCAGAGTTTAGAGACTGGAGTTAGAAGGACTGTTGCTGAGAGAAGATGTTGGAGACTGGGGTGCAAAGGACTGTTGCAGAGAGCAGAGGTTGGAGAATGAGGTGCAGAAGGACTGTTGAAGAGATCAGAGGTTGAAGACTGAGGTTCAGAAAGACTGTTAAAGAGAGCAGAGGTTGAAGACTCCGGTGCAGAAGGACGGTTACAGAGAGCAGAGGATGGAGACTGGGGTGCAGAAGGATTGTTGCAGAGAGCAGAGATTGTCGACTGTGGTGCAAAAGGACTGTTGCAGAGAGCAGAGGTTTCAGACTGGTTTGAAGAAGAATCGTTGCGGAGAGAAGAATTTTCAGACTTGTGTGAGATGGTCTGTTACAAAGAGCAGTGCTTGGAGACTGGGTTGATGAAGGATCTTACAGAGAGCAGAGGTTGGAGACTAAGTTGCAGGGGGACTGTTACCAAGAGCAGTGGTGGGAGACTGGGGTGCAGAAGGATTGTGCAGAGAGCAGAATTTTCAGACTGAGGTGTAGAAGGACTGTTACAGAAAGCATAGGTTGGAGACTGAGGTGTAAAAGGACTGTTACAGAGAGCAGAGTTTGGAGACTCAGGTGCAGAAGGACTTTTACAGGAAGCAGAGTTTGGAAATTGGGGTGCATAAGGAACCTTAAGGAGAGCAGAGTTTGGAGACTGGGGTGCAGAAAGACTCTTACATAGAGAACAGGTTGAGACTGAGGTGCAAAAGGATAGATACAGAGAACACAGGTTGGAAACTGGTTTTCAGACAGACTGATACACAAAGCAGAGTTTGGAGACGTGGGTGTAAAAGGACCTTTAAAAAGCTCAGAAGTTGGATACTCTGGTACAGACGGACTGTTACAAAGAGCAGATCTCAGAGACTGGGGAGCAGAAAGACTGTTGCAGAACACAGAGGTTGGAGACAGGCGTAAAGAAGGGATGTTACAGTGAGCAGAGTCTTCAGACTGAGGTGCAGAATAATTGTTGCAGAGGGCAGATGTTGGAGACTGGGGTGCAGAATGACTGTTGCAGAGAGCAGACGTTGGAGACTGGGGTCCAGAAAGATCGTTGCAGAGAGCAGAGTTTGGAGACTGGGGTGCAGAAGGACTGTTGCAGAGAGCAGATGTTGGAGAATGGGGGTGCAGAAGGACGGTTTCAGAGAGCAGATTTTAGAGACTGGGGTGCAGAAAGATTGTTACAGAGAGCAGAGGTTGGAGACTGAGGTGCAGAAGGACTGTTACAGAGAGCAGAGTTTGTAGACTGGGGTGCAGAAAGACTGTTACAGAGAGCAGAGGTTTGAGACTTGGGTTCAGATGGATCTTACAGTGAGCAGAGTTTGGAGACTGGGGTGCAAACGGACTGTTGCAGAGAGCAGATGTAGGAGACTTGGGTAGAGAAGAATCGTAGAGAAGAGTTTTCAGACTGAATTGCAGAATGACTGTTGCAGAGAGCAGATGTTGAAGACTGGGGTGAAGAAGGTCTGTTGCAGAGAGCAGATGTTGGTAACTAGGGTGCAGAAGGACTGTTGTAAGGAGCAGAGGTTGGAGACTGGAGTGCAGAAGGACTGTTGCAGAGAGCAGATGTTGGAGACTGAGGTGCGGAAGTCCTTTTACAGAGAGCAGAGGTTAAAGACTCTGGTTCACAAGGACTGTTACAGAGAGCAGAGGTTGGATACAGGGGTGCAGAAGAATCTTACAGAGAGCAGAAGCTGGAGACTGAGGTGCAGAAGGACTGTTTCAGAGATAAAAGGTTGGAGACTGGTGTTCAGTAGGATCATTGCAGAGAGCAGAGGTTGGTTACTGGGGTGCAGAAGGATCGTAGCTGAGAGCAGTGGTTGGAGACTGGGTGTAGAAAAATCGTGCAGAGAGCAGAGGTTTCAGACTGAGGTGCAGAAGGACTGTTACAGAGGGTAGAGGTTTGAGACTAATGTGAAAAAGGAATGTTACAGAGAGTAGAGTTTGGAGACTGAGCTTCAGAAGATTGTTTCAGAGATTAGAGGTTTGAGACTGGATTGCAGTAGGATGAGAGCAGAGGATGGAGACTGGGGTGCAGAAGAATCATGCAGAGAGCAAGGTGTCAGACTGAGGTGCTAAAGGACTGATAAAGAGAGCAGAGGATGGAGGCTGAGGTTTAGAAGGACTGTTACAGAGAGCAGAGTTTGGAAACTGAGGTGCAAAAGGACTGTTACAGAAAGCAGAGTTTGGAAATTGGGGTTCAGAAGGACTGTTACACAGATCCGAGTTTGGAGACTGCGGTATAGAAAAAGTGTTACAGAGAGCAGAGGTTGCAGACTGGGGTGCACGAGGACTCTTACAGAGAGAAGTGGTTGGAGATTGGGGTGCAGAAGGATCGGGCAGAGAGCAGAGGTGTCAGACTTAGGTTCCGAAGGACTGTTACAGAGAGCAGAGGTTCGAGACTGAGTTGTAGAAGAACTGTTACAGAGAGCAGATTTTGGAGACTGGGGTGCAGAAGGAATGTTACACAGACCACAGGTTGGAGACTGCGGTACAGAAGGACTGTTACAAGAGCAGATGTTGGAGACTGGGGAGCAGAAGGACTGTTGAAGAGGACAGAGGTTGGAGACATGGGTGCTGCAGGACACTTGCAGATATCAGAGGTTAAAAACTGGGGTGGAGAAGGAATGATACAGAGAGCAGAGTTTGGAATCTGGAGTGCAGAAGAATCTTACAGAGAGCAGAGGTTGGAGACTGTGGTGCAGAAGGACTGTAAACAAGAGCAGAGGTTGGAGACTGCGGTGCAGAAGGACTGTTGCAGAGAGCAGAGGTTGAAGACTGGGGTGGAGAAGGACTGTTTCAGAGATCAGAGGTTGTAGACTGGAGTGCAGAAGGACTGTTGCAGAGAGCAGAGGTTGGAGACTGAGTTGCAGAAGTCTTGTTACAAAGAGCAGAGGTTGGAGACTGAGGTGCAGGAGGATTGTTACAGAGAACAGAATTTGGAGACTGCGGTGCAGAAGGACTGTTGCAGAGAGCAGAGGTTAGAGACTGGGGTGCAGAAGCACTGTTTCAGAGAGCACAGGTTTGAGACTGGGGTGCAGAAGGACTGTTGCCGAGAGCAGAGTTTGGAGACTGAGGTGCAGAAGGACTCTTAGAGAGAGCAGAATTTGGAGACTGTGGTGCAGAAAATCTGATACAGAAAGCAGAGATTAGAGTCTGCGGTGCAGAAAGACCGTTACAGAGAGCAAAAGTTGGAGACTGCAGTACAGAAAGACTGTTGCAGAGAGCAGTATTTGGTGACTGGGGTGCAGAAGGACTGTTGTAGAGAGCAGAGATTAAAGACTGAGGTGCAGAAGTTCTTTTACATCGAGAAGAGTTTGGAGACTGGGGTGCAGAAGGATCGTTGCAAGGAGCAGAGCTTGGAGACAGGGGTGCAGAAGTATCTTGCAGAAAGCAGAAGTTGGAAATAAGGTGCACAAGGACTGTTGCAGAAATCAGAGGTTGAAGACTGGGGTCCAGTAGGATCATTGCAGAGAGCAGTGGTTGGAGACTGGGGTGCCGAAATATGGTTGCAGAGAGCAGAGTTAGGAGACTGGCATGCAGAAGGCCTGTTACAGAGAGGAGAGGTTTGAAACTGAGTGCAGAAGGACTGTTACAAACAGCAGAGTTTGAAGACTGGGTTTCTGAAGGATCTTATGGAGAGCAGAGTTTGGAGACTGAGGTGCAGGTGGACTGTTAGAGAGAGCAGTGTTTGGATACTGGGGTGCAGAAGGATCCTGTAGCAAGCAGAGGTTTCAGACTGAGATCTAGAAGGACTGTTATAGAGAGCAGAGTTTGAAGACTGAGGTGCAGAAGGACTGTTACAGGAAGCAGAGATTGGAAATTGGGGTGCAGAAGGACCGTTACAGAGAGCAGAGTTTGGAGAATTCAGTATAGGACCTTTACAGAGAGCAGAGAATGGAGACTGGGGTGCAGAAGGACTCTTACATAGAGAACAGGTTGGAGACTGAGGTGCAGAAGGATAGATACAGAGAACAGAGGTTGGAGACTGGGGTTCAGACAGACTGATACAGAAAGCAGAGGTTGGAGACTGGGGTGTAGAAGGACCATTACAAAGAGCAGATGTTGGTAACTAGGGTGCAGAAGGACTGTTGTAGAGAGCAGAGTTTGAAGACTGACGTGGGGAAGTCCTGTTACAGAGAGCAGGGGTTGGAGACTAAGGTGCAGAAAAACTGTTAGAGAGAGCAGAGTTTTTAGAAAAGGTTGCACAAGGATCTTACAGAGAGCAGTGTTTGTAGACCAAGGTGCAGCAGGACTTTTACAGAGAGCAGTGGTTGGAGACTAGGGTGCAGAAGGATCGTTGCAGAGAACAGAGTTTTCAGACTGACGTGCAGAAGGACTTTTGCAGAGAGCACATGTTGGAGACTGGGTTGCAGAATGACTGTTGAGACAGGGGTTCAGACGGATCGTTGTAGAGAGCCGAGGTTGGAGACTGGGGTGCAGAAGGATTGTTATAGAGAACAGACGTCAGAGATTGGGTGCAGTCGGCCTGTTACGGAGAGCAGAGTTTGGAGCCGGGGTGTAGAAGTACTTTTACAGAGAGTACAGTTTGGAGAATGAGGTGTAGAAGGACCGTTGCAGAGAGCAGAGGTTGGATACTGAGGTGCAGAAGGATTGTTACAGAGAGCGGAGTTTGGAGACTGAGTTGCAGAGGGACTGCTGCAGAGAGCAGAGTCTGGACATGAGGTGTAGAAGGACCATTACAGAGAGCAGATTTTGGAGTCTGAACTACAGGAGGACTGTAACAGACAGCAGAGGTTGGAAACTGGTGTGGAGAAAGACTGTTTCAGAGTGCAGACCTTGGTGATTGGGGTGCAGAAGAACTGTTGCAGAGAGCAGCGGTTGGAGACTGAGGTTCAGAAGGAATGTTGCAGAAAGCAGAGGTTGGAAACTGTGGTGCAGAAAGAATGATACAGAAAGAAGAGGTTGGGGACTGTGGTGCAGGAAGACTGATACAGATAGCAGAGGTTGGAGACTGGGAGCAGAAGGACTCTAACAGAGAGCAGAGGTTGGAGACTAGGGTGCACAAAGATTGTTGCAGAGAGCAGAGTTTTCAGACTGAGATTCAGAAGGACTGTTGCAGAGCATAGATTTTGGAGACTGGGGTGCCGAAGACTTTTGCAGAAAACAGAGGTCGGAGAATGGGGTGCAAAAGAATCTTTCCAGAGATCAGAGGTTTGAGACTGGGGTGCAGAAGTATTGTTATAGAGAGCAGAAGTTGGAGACTGGGGTGAACAATGACTGTTACAGATAGCAAAGTTTGGAGACTGGGGTGTAGAAGGACTGTTACAGAAAGCAGAGGTTTGAGACTTGGGTGCAGAAGGACACTTACAGAGAGAAGATTATCGAGACTGCACTCCAGGAGGACTTTTAAAGAGAGCAGAGGTTGGAGACTGGTGTGGAGAAAGACTATATCAGAGTGCAGACCTTGGAGACTGGGGTACAGAAGAACTGTTGCAGAGAGCAGAGTTTGGAGACAAGGGTGCAGAAGAACTGTCGCAGAGAGCAGAGGTTGGAGACTGAGGTGCAGAAAGAATGTTGCAGAGAGCAGAGGTTGGAAACTGTGGTGCAGACGGAATGATATAGAAAGGAAAGGTTGGAGACTGTGGTGCAGAAAAACCGTTACAAAGAGCAGAGGTTGGGGACTGCGGTACAGAAAGACTGTTACAGAGAGTAGAGGTTGGATACTGGGGAGCAGAATAACTGTTACAAAGAGCAGAGGTTGGAGACTGGGGAACAGAAAAACTGATACAGAGAGCAGAGGTGGAGAACTGGGGAGCAGAAAGAATGTTACAGAGAGCAGATTTGCAAACTGGGGTTCAGAAAGATCTTACAGAGAGCAGTGGTTGGAGGCTGGGGTGCAGAAGGACTGTTACAGAAAGGAGATTTTGGAGACTGGGGTGCACAAAGATCGTTGCATATAGCAGAGTTTTCAGACTGAGTTTCAGAAGGACTGTTGCAGAGAGCAGATGTTAGAGACTGGGGTTCAGAAGGACTTTTGCAGAGAGCAGAGGTTGGAGAATGGGGTGCAAAAGAATCGTTGCAGAGGGTAGAGGTTGGAGACTTGGGTGCAAATGTATTGTTACAGAGAGCAGAGGTTAGAGACTGGGGTGCAGAAGGACCCTTACAATGAGCAGAGGTTGGAGACTGTGGGACATAAGGACTGTTACAGAGAGCAGAGGTTGGAGACTGCAGTAAAGAAGGAGTGTTAACGAGAGCAGAGGGTGGAGACTGCGGAGCAGAAGGACAGTTACAGAGAGAAGAGATTGGAGACTGGGGAGCAGAAGGAATATTACAGAGAGCAGAGTTGTGAAACTGGGGTGCAGAAGGATCTTACAGAGAGCAGAGGTTGGAGACTGAGGTGCAGAAAGACTGTTACAAAAAGTAGAGTTCAAAGACTGGAGTGCACAATGATCGTTGCAGAGAGCAGAGTTGTCAGACTGAGGTGCAAAAGAACTGTTGCAGGGAGCAGATTTTGGAGACTGGGGTTTAGAAGGACTGTTGCAGAGAGCAGAGGTTGGAGACTGGGGTACAGAAGTTTATTACGGAGAGCAGAGTTTGAAGACAGGGTTGCAGAAGGATCTTACAGAGAGTAGAGATTCGAGACTGAGGTGCAACAGGACTATTACAGAGAGCAGATTTGGAGACTGGGGTTCAGAAAGATCTTTGCAGAGATCAGAGTTTTCAGACTGAGGTGCAGAAGGACTGTTGCAGAGAGCAGAGGTTGGAGATATGGGTGCAAAATAACTGTTGCATAGAGCACATGTTGGATACTGGGGTGCAGAAGGATCGTTGCAGACAGCAGAAGTTTGAGACAGGGGTGCAGAAGCACTGTTACAGAGAGTAGACTTTCGAAACTGAGGTGCAGATGGATCGTTGCAGAGAGCAGAGATTGGAGACTGGGGTGCAGAAATATCCTTGTAGAGAACAGAGTTTTCAGACTCAGGTGCAGAAAGACTGTTACAGTAAGCAGAGTTTGGATATTGTGGTGCAGATGGACTGATACAGTAAGCAGAGTTTGGAGACTGGGTTGCAGAAGGACTTTTGCAGAGAGCAAAGTTTGTAGACTGAGGTGCAAAAGCACTGTTAAAGAGAGCAGAGGTTGGAGATTGGGGTGCAAATGTCCTGTTACAGAGAGCAGAGGTTGGAGACTGGGGTGCAGAAGGACTCTTACAGAAAGCAGGATTTGGAGATAGGGTTGCCAAAAGATCTTACAGAGAGGAGAGGTTGGAGACTGAGGTACAGCAGGACTGTTACAGAGAGCAGAGGTTGGACACTGGGGTGCAGAAGGATAGTTGCAGAGAACAGAGTTTTATGACTGAGGTGTAGAAGGACTGTTGCAGAGAGCAGAGTTTGAATACTGAGGTTCAGAAGGACTGTTACAGAGAACAGAGGTTGGAGACTGGGTTGCAGAAGGACCGTTACAGAGAGGAAATTTTGGATAATGCACTACTGGAGGACTGTTACAGAGAGCAGAGGTTAGAGACTGTTGTGGAGAAGAACTGTTGCAGGGCAGAGGATGGAAACTGCGGTGAGGAAGGATCTTTGTAGAGAGCGGAGTATTGAGACTCTTGTGCAGAAGGACTGTTACAGAGAGCAGAGGTTGGAGACTGAGGAGCAGAACGACTCTCAAAGGGAGTAGAGGTTGGAGACTCGAGTGCAGAAGGACTGATACAGAAAACAGAGGTTGGTTCTGGTGTGTAAAAGGACCATTACAATAAGCATAGGGTGCAGAAGGACTGTTGTAGAGAGCAGAGGTTGGAGACTGGGGTGCAGAAGGCCTGTTACGGAGAGCAGAGTGTGGAGAAGGGCTCTAGAATGACTGTTACAGATCACAGAGTTTGGAGACTGGGTTGAAGAAGGCTCTAACAGAGAGCAGATGTTGGGGACCCAGGTGCAGAAGGACTGTTACAGAGTGTAGAGGTTGGAGACTGAGGTGCAAAATGATTGTAGCAGAGAACAGCGTTTTAAGACTGAGGTGCAGAAGGACTGTTGCACAGACCACAGGTTTGAAACTGGGGTGCAGAAAGACTGTTGCAGAGAGCAGAGGTTCGAGACTGGGATGTAGAAGGCTTCTTATAGAGAACAGACTTTGGAGACTGGGTGCAACAGGCATGTTACAGAAAGGAGAGTTGGGAGAAGGTGTGCAGAAGGACTATTAGAGAGGGCAGAGTTGGGAGACTGGGTTGCAAAAGGATCTTACAGTGAGCAGATGTTGGAGACTGAGGTGTAGAATGATCGTTTCAGAGAGAAGAGTTTGAAGACTGGGGTGAAAAAGGCCTAATAAAGAGAGCAGAGGTTGATGACTGGCGTGCAGAAGGAGTGTTATATACAGCAGAGTTAGGAGACTGGGTGGCAAAAGGATCTTACAGAGAGCAGATTTTGGAGACTGAGGTAAAGGAGGACTGTTACAGAGAGCAGTGGTTGAAGTCTGGGGTTCAGAAGGATCCTGAAGAGAGAAGAGGTTTCAGACTGAGGTGTAGATCGAGTGTTAAAGAGAGCAGAGGTTGGAGACTGAGGTCCAGAAGGACTGTTACAGTAAGCAAATTTTGGAGACTGTGTTGCAGAAGGATCTTACATAGAGTAGAGTTTGGAGACTGAGGTGCAGAAGGACTGTTTCAGAGAGCAGATGTTGAAGTCTTGGGTGCAGAAGGATTGTTGCAGAGAGCAAAATTTTCAGACTGAGGTGCAGTAGGACTTTTGTAGAGAGCAGATGTTGGAGACTGGGGTGCAGAAGGTTCGTTGCAGAAAGCAGAAGTTGGAGACTGCAGTACAGAAGGACTGTTCCAGAGAGCAGAGGTTGGAGACTAGGGTACACAAGGACTTTTTCAGAGAGCAGATTTTGGATATTGTTGTTCAGAAGGACTGTTGCAGAGAGCAGAAAGTTGTAGAATTGGGTGCAGAAGTACGTTGGAGAGAGCAGAGGTTGGAAACTTAGGTGCAGAAGGACGAAGAAAGAAAGCAGAGGTTGGAAACTGGCGTGCAAAAGGACCTTTACAGAGAGCAGAGTTTGGAGACTGCAGTACAGAAGGACTGTTACAGAGAGCAGAGTTTGGAGACTGGGGAGCAGAAGGAGTGTTGCAGAGTACAGAGGTTATATACTGGGGTGCAGCAGGACCCTTGCAGAAAGCAGAGGTTTGAGACTGGCGTGGAGAAGGAATATTACAGAGAGCAGAGTTTGAAAAAAGACCTGGGTCAGAAGGATCTTTTAGACAGCAGAGTTTGGAGAAAGGGGTGCAGAAGCATCATTGCAGAGTGCAGAGTTTGGACACTGGGGTGCAGAAGGACTGTTGCAGAGAGCAGATGTTGTAGACTGTGGTGCAGAACTACTGTTTAGAGAGTAGATGTTGGACACTGGGGTGTAGAAAGACTCTATCATAGAGCAGAGGTTGAAGACTGAGGTTGAGAAAGACTGTTACAGAGAATAGAGTTTGGAGACTGGGTTGCAAAAGGATCATTGCAGAGAGCAGAGGTCGAGACTTGGCTGCAAAAAGAAGGTTACACAGAGCACACGTTGCAGACTGGAAAGCAGAAGGAAATTTGCAGACAGTAGAGGTTGGAGACTGGGGTGCATAAGGACTGTTGAAGATAGCAGAGTTTGGATATGAGGTGCAGAAGAACTGTTACAGAGAGCAGAGATTGTAGACTGGGGTGCAGAAGGACTGATATAGAAAGCAGAGTTTGGAGACTGGGGTGCAGAAAGACCGTTACAGAGAGAAGAGTTTGGAGACTCCGGTACAGAAGGATTGTAATAGAGAGAAGATGTTTTAGACTGGGGTGCAAAATAACTATTGTAGAGATCAGAGTTTGAAGACTGGGGTGCAGAAGGACCATTGCAGAAACCAGAGGTTGGAGACTGGGTTTCAGAAGGATCTTAAAGAGAGCTGAGTTTAGACACTTAGGTGCATAAGGACTCTTGCAGAGAGTTTGGTGACTGCGGTGCAGAATGAGTGTTGAAAGAACAGAGTTTTGAGAAAGAGGTGCAGTAGGACTGTTACATAGAGCAGAGTTTTTAGACAAGGTTGCAGAAGGATCTTACAGAGAGCAAAAATTGTAGACCGAGGTTCAGCAGGACTGTTACAGAGTGCAGAGGTTGGAGACTGGGATGCAGAAGGATTGTTATAGAGAACAGACTTCGGAGACTGGGGTGCAGAAGGACTGTTACGGAGAGGAGAGTTGGGAGAAGGCATGCAGAAGGACTGTTACAGAGGGCAGTGTTTGGAGACTGGGTTTCAGAAGAAACTTACAAATAGCAGATGTTGGAGAGTGATGTGCAGAAGGACTGTTACAGGGAGTAGAGGTTGGATACTGAGGCACAGAAGAATTGTTACAGAGAGCAGAGTTGGGATAATGGGGTGCAGAAGGCCTGTTACAGAGAGCAGAAGTTGGAGACTGGGGTGCAGAAGGGCTTTTACAGAGAGCAGAGTTTAGAGACTGGGTTGCAGAAGGATCTTACGTAGAGCAGAGTTTGGAGTCTGAGGTGCAGAAGTACTATTATGTAGAGCAGAGTTTGGAGACTGGGATGCAGAAGGATTGTTGCAGAGAGCAGATGTTGGACACTGGGTTGCAGAAGGACTGTTACACAGAGCAGAGGTTGAAGACTGAGTTGAAGAAGGACTGTTACACAGAGCAGATATGGAGACAGGCGTACAGGACTTATAAAGAACAGAAGTTGGAGACTCAGGTGCAGAAGGACCGTTGCAGAGAGCAGAGGTTCGAGACTCAAGTGCAGAGGGACAGTTACTCAGAGCACAGGTTGGAGACTGGGGTGCAGAATGACTGCTACAGAAAGCAGAGTTTGGAGACTCGGTTGTAGAAGTACCCTTACAAAGAGCAGAGTTTGGAAAATGCAGTACAGAAGGACTGTTATAGAGAGAAGAGTTTGAAGACTGGGGTGGAGAAATACTGTTGCAGAGAGCAAATGTTGGAGACTGGGGTGCAAAAGAACTTTTGAAGAGAGCAGAGGATAGAGATTGGGATGCAGAAGGACTTTTGCAGAGAGCAGAGGTTGCAGACTGAGTTTCAGAAGGACGGTTACCGAGGGCAGTGTTTTGAGAGTGTGGTGAAAAACGACTGATACAGAAAGCAGAGGTTGGATACTGGGGTGCATAAGGACTCTTACAGAGAACAGAGGTTAGAGACTGCGGTACAGAAGTACTGTTACTGAGAGCAGAGGTTGGAGACTGGGGTGTAAATGAACTGATGTAGAGACCAGAGGTTGGAGACTGAGGTTCTGAAGAATCGTTGGGGCGATCAGAGTATGGAGACTTGGGTGTAGAAGGATTGTTGCAGAGAGCAGAGGTTGGAGACTTGGTTGTAGAATACTGTTGCAGAGAGCAGACGTTGGAGACTGGGGTGCAGAAGGACTGTTGCATAAAGCAGAGGTTAGAGACTTAGGTACGGAAGGACTGTTAAAGAGAGCAGAGGTTGGAGAATGGGGTGCAGAAGGATTATTACAGAGAGCAGAGTTTTCAGACTGAGGTACAGAAGAACTGTTGCAGAGAGCAGATGTTGGAGACTGGGGTTCAGAAAGACTGTTGCAGCGAAAAGAGGTTTTAGACTAGGGTGCAGAAGGATCATGGTAGAGAGCAGATGTTGGATACTGGGGTGCAGAAGGACGGTAGCAGAAAGCTGAGTTTGGAGACTGAGGTGAAGAAGAACTGTTAATTAAGCAGTGGTTGGAGACTGGGGTGCAGATGGACTGTTGAAGAGACCAGAGTTTGGAGACTGGGATGGAGAAGGACTGTTGCAGAGAGCAGATGTTGGAGACTTGGGTGCAGAAGGATCATTGGTGCGAGCAGATTATGGAGACTGGGGTGTAGAAGAACTGTTTCAGAGAACAGAGGTTGGAGTCTGAGGTACAGAAGGACCATTGCAGAAAGCAGAGTGTGGAGACTGGGTTTCAGATGGATCCTACAGAGAGTTGAGTTTGGACACTGAGGTGCAGAAGGACTGTTGCAAAGAGCAGAGATTGGAGATAGGGGCGCAGAAGTACTTTTGCAGAGAACAGTGGTTGGAGTCTGAGGTGCAGAAAGACTGTTACAGAGAGCAGAGGTTGGAGACTGGTGTGCAGAATGAATGATACACAACACAGAGTTTGGAGACTCGGGTGCAGAAGGACTGTTACAGAGAGCAGAGATTGGACACTGTAGTACAGAAGGACTGTAACAGAGAGCAGAGGTTGAAGACTAGGGTGCAGAGGGATTGTTGCAGAGAGCAGAGGTTGCAGACTGAGGTGCAGGAGGACTGTACAGAGAGCAGAGTTTGAAAACTGTGGTGCAGAAGGAGTGATACAGAAAGCAGAGGTTGGAAACTTGGGTGTAGAAGGACTGTTGCAGGGAGCAGAGTTTGGAGACTGGGTTGGAGAAGGACTGTTGCAGACAGCAGATGTTGGTGACTGGGGTACAGAAGGAATGTGACAGAGAGCAGAATTTAGAGACTGGGGTGCATATGGACTATTGTAGAGAGCAGAGGTTGCAGACTGAGGTGCAGAAGGACTGATACAGACAGCAGTGTTTCCAGAATGTGGTGTAAAAGGACTCATACAGAAAGCAGAGGTTGGACAATGTGGTGCAGGAAAACCGTTACAGAGAACAGAGTTTGGAGACTGTGGTACAGAAGGACTGTTACAGAGAGCAGATGTTTTAGACTGGGGTGCTAAATAACTATTGTAGAGATCAGAGTTTGAAGACTGGGGTGCAGAAGGACCATTGCAGAAAGAAGAGGTTGGAGACTGGGTTTTAGAAGGATCTTACAGAGAGCTGAGTTTGGACACTGAGGTGCATAAGGACTGTTGCAGGGAGAAGAGGTTGGAGATTTGGGCGCAGTAGGACTGTTGCAGAGAACAGTGTTTGGAGTCTGAGGTGCAGAACCACTGTTACAGAGAGAAGAGTTTGGAGACTGGGGTGCAGAATGACTGATACATAACGCAGAGTTTGGAGACTCGGGTGCAGAAAGACCGTTACAGAGAGCAGAGGTTGGAGACTGCAGTACAGAAGAACTGTTACAGAGAGCAGAGTTTGAAGACTGGGGTGCAGAAGGATTGTTGCAGAGAGCAGAGGTTGCAGAGTGAGGTGCAGACGGACTGTTACAGAGAGCAGAATTTGGAGACTGTGGTGCAGAAGCACTGATACAGAAAGCAGAGTTTAAAGACTGGGGTGAAGAAGGACCCTTACTGAGAACAGAGGTTGAAGACTGCGGTACAAAAGAACTGTTGTTGAGAATAAGGTTGGAGACTGGGGAGTAGAAGGACTCTTACAGAGAGCACAAGTTGGAGACTGAGGTGCAGAAGCATGGACACAGAGAACAGAGGTTGGATACTGGGGTTCAGACAGGCTGATACCTAAAGCAGAGTTTGGAGACTGGGGTGTAGAAGAACCGAAATTGAGAGCAGAGGTTGAACACTGCGGTACAGAAGGACTGTTACAGAGAGCAGATCTAACAGACTGGGGAGAAGAAAGACTGTTGCAGGGAGAAGAGGATGGAGAATGAGGTGCAGAAGGACTGTTACAGATAGCAGAGTTTGGAGACTCGGGTGCAAAGTGACAGTTTCAGAGAGAAGAGGTTAAATACAGGGGTTCCTAAGGATCTTACAGAGAGCAGAATTTGGAGACTGACTTGCAGAAGGACTGTTGCAGAGATCATAGGTTGAAGACTGAGGTGCAGAAGGACTGTTACAGAGAGCAGAGTTTGGAGACTGGGGTGCAGAAGGACTGTTACAGACAACAGAGTTTGGAGACTGGTTTGCTAAAGGAACTTACAGAGAGCAGATGTTGTAGACTGACGTGCAGAAGGACTGTTACAGAAAGCAGAGATTGGAAATTGGTGTGCAGAAGGACCGTTACAGAGAGCAGAGTTTGGAGACTGCGGTATAGAAAGACTGTTAAAGAGAGCAAAGGTTGGAGACTGGGGTGCAGAAGGACTGTTACAGAAAGCACAGGTTGGAGACTTAGTTGCAGAAGGATAGTTACAAAGAGCAGAGGTTGGAGACTGGGTTCAGAAAGACTGATTCAAAAAAGCAGAGGTTGGAGACTGGGTTATAGAAGGACCCTTACAGAGAGCAGAGGTTGGAAACTGCGGTACATAATGTCTGTTACAGAGAGCAGATCTCGGAGAAAGGGGAGCAGAAGGACTGTTGCAGAGGACAGAGGTTGGAGACTGGGGTGAAGAAGAAATGTTACGGAGAGCAGAGTTTGGAAACTGGAGTGCAGAAGGATCTTACAGAGAGCAGAGTTTGGAGACTGTGGTGCACAAGGACTGTTGCAGAGAGCACAGGTTGAAGAATGGGGTGCAGAAGGAATGTTACAAAGAGCAGAGATTGGAGACTGGGGTGCAGAAGGACCGTTACAAAGAGCAGAGATTAGAGACTGGGGTGCAGAAGGACCGTTACATAGAGCAGACTTTTGAGAGTGCACTACAGGAGCACTGTTTCAGAGAGCAGAGGTTGGAGACTGGGTTGGAGAAGGACTGTTGCAGGGAGCCGAGGAAGGAGACTGTGGTGCAGAAAAATCGTTGTGGAGAGCCGAGTATGGAGACTGGTGTGCAGAAGGACTGTTACAGAGAACAGAGTTCAAAGAAGGGGTGCAGAAGGACTGTTGCACGGAGCAAAGTTTTGAAACTTTGGTGCAGAAGGACTGTTGCAGACAGCAGAGTTTGGAGACTGAGGTGCAGAAGGACTGTTACAGAAAGCAGAGGTTGGAGACTGGGGTGCAGATTGACTGATACAGAAAGCAGAGGTTAGAGACTGGGGTGCAGAAGGACTTTACAGAGAGTAGATTGTGGAGACTACACTACAGGAGGACTGTTACAGAGAGCAGAAGTTGGAGACTGGGGTGGAGAAGGAATGTTTCAGAGTGCAGAGTATGGAGACTGAGGTGCACAAGGATCGTTTCAGAGAGCACAGTGTTTAGACTGAGGTGCAGAACGACTGTAGCAGAGAGCAGATGTTGGAGACTGGGGTGCAGAAGGACTTTTTCAGAGAGCAGATGTTGGAGACTCGGGTCTACAAGGATTGTTACAGAGAGCAGAGGTTGGATACTGGGGTTCAGAAGGACCATTGCAGAGATCAGAGTTTGGGAACTGAGGTGAAGGAGGATTGTTGCAGAGAGCAGAGTTTTCAGACTGAGGTGCAGAAGGACTGTTGCATAGAGCAGATGTTTGAGACTGGGGTGAAGAAGATTCGTTGCAGAGAGCAGAAGTTGGAGACTTAGGTGCAGAAGGACTGTTGCAGATAGCAGAGGTTGGAGACTGGGTTGTAGAAGGTCTGTTGCCGAGACAAGAATTTGAGACAGTGGTTCTGAAGGACTGTTGCAGAGAGCAGAGTTTGGAGACTTAGATTCAGAAGGACTGTTACAGAAAGTAGAGGCTGGAGACTGAGGTACAGAAGGATTGTTACAGAGAGCAGAGGTTGGAGACTGGGGTGCAGAAGGACTGTTGCAGATAGCAGAGGTTGGAGACTGGGGTGTAAAAGGACTTTTGCAGGCAACAGATGTTGGAGACTGGGGTGCAGAAAAACTTTTGCAGAGAACAGAGTTTGGAGACTGAGGTACAGAAGGACTGTTACAGAGAGCATAGGTTTGAGACTGGGGAGCAGAAGGACTGTTTCAGAGAGTAGACGTTGGATACTGGGGTGCAGAAGCACTGTTGCAGAGAGCAGAATTTAAAGACTAAGTTGCAGAAGGATTGTTGCAGGGAGCATATTTTGGAGACTGAGGTGTTGAAGGACTCTTGCAGACAACAGAGGTTGGAGAATGGGGTGCAGAAGGACCGTTGCAGAGAGCAGAGTTTGGAGACAGCAGTACAGAAGGACTGTTGAGAGGTGAGATGAAGTACAGAAGGTCTGTTGAAGGGTGAGATGAAGAAGGACTGTTACAGTAAGCAGAGTTTGTAGACTTGGGTGCAAAAGGATCGTTGCACAGAGCAGAGTTTTCAGACTGAGGTGAAGAAGGACTGTTTCAGAGAGCAGATGTTAAAGACAGGGGTGCAGAAAGACTTTTTCAGAGAGCTGAGGTTGGAGACTGGGTTGTAAACGGATCATTGCAGAGAACAGAGGTTGGAGACTGGGGTGCAAAACGATTGTTACAGAGAAGAGAAGTTCTAGAATGGGGTGAAGAAGGACGATTGCAGAGAGCAGAGTTTGAGGACTGAGGTGCAGCAAAATTTTTACAGAGAACAGAAGTTGGAGACTGGGGTGCAGAAAGACTGTTGAAAAGATCAGAGGTTGGAGACTGCGGTGTAGAAGGACTGTTGCTGAGAGCAGGGGTTGGAGACTGGGGTGTAGAAAGACTGTTGCAGAAAGCAGAGGTTGGAGACTTATGTGCAGCAGGACTGTTACAGAGAGCAGATGTTGGAGACTGGCGTGCAGAAGGACTCAGAAACAGAGCAGAGGTTGGAGACTGGGGTGCAAAGGAGTGTTACAGAGAGCAGAGGTTGGAGACTGCGGTACAGAAGGTCTGTTACAGAAAGCAGAGTTTAAAGACTGTTCTGCAGAAGGATCATAAAGAGGGAGCAGAGTTGGGAGACTGAGGTGCAGAAGGACTGTTACAGAGAGCAGAGGTAGGAGACTGGGTTGCAGAAGGTTCATTGCAGAGAGCAGAGTTTTCAGACTGAGGTGCAAAAGAACTGTTGCAGAGAGCAGATGTTAAAAAGTGGGGTTCAGAAGGACTTTTGCAGAAAGCAGATTTTAGAAACTGGGGTGCAGAAGGACTGTTACATAGAGCAGAGTTTGGAGACTGAGGTGCAGAAAGACTGTTACAGAGAACAGAGTACGGAGACTTGGGTGCAGAAGGACTGTTACAGAGAGCATAGGTTGGAGACTGGGGTTCAGTTGGATCTTACAAAGATCAGAGTTTGGAGACTGGTGTTCGAAAGGACTGTTGCAGAGAGCAGATGTTGAAGACTGGGGTGGAGAAAAATCGTTGCAGAGAGAAAAGGTTGGAGACTGGTGTGCAGAAGGCCTGTTACAGAGATCAGATGTTGGAGACTGGGTTGCAGAAGTCCTATTACAGAGAGCAGAAGTTGCAGACTGTTGTGCAGAAGGACAGGTATAAAGTGCATAGTTTAAAGACTGGATTGAAGAAGGATCTTACAGAGAGCAGATTTGGGAGACTGAGGTGCAAAAGGACTGTTACAGAGAGCAGAGGTAGGAGACTGGGGTGTAGAAGGGTCGTTGGAGAGAGTAGAGTATTCAGACTGAGGTGCAAAAGGACTGTTGCAGAGAGAAGATGTTGGTAACCAGTTTGCAGAAGGACTCTTGTAGAGAGAAAAGGTTGGAGACTGGGGTGCAGAAAGACTGCTGCAGAGAGCAGAAGTTGGATACAGGGGTGCAGAAGCATCTTACAGAAAGCAGAATTTGGAAACTGAGGTGCAAATGGACTGTTGCAGAGATCAGAGGTTGGTGACTGGAGTGCATTAGGATCATTGCAGATAGCAGAGGTTGGAGACTGGGGTGCAGAAGAATCATTTCAGAGAGCAGATTATGGAGACTGGGGTGTACAAGGCCTGCTATAGAGAGCAGAGTTTGGAGACTGGCTTGTAGAAGTCCTGTTACAGAGAGTAGAGGTTAGAGACTGTCGTGCAGAAGGACTGTTACAGAGAGCAGAGGTTGGAGACTGAGGTTTAGAAGTACTGTTACAGAGAGCAGAGTTTGGAAATTGGGGTGCAGAAAGAGCGTTACAAAGACCAGAGTTTGGAGACTGCGGTATAGAAAAACTGTTACAGAGAGCAGAGGTTGGAGATTGGCGTGTAGAAGGAATGTTACAGAGAGCACAGGTTGGAGACTGAGGTGCAGAATGATAGATACAGAGAGCAAAGTTTTTAGACTGGTGTTCAGAAGGACTGATACAGAAAGCAAAGTTTGGAGACTTGGTTGCCGTAGGATTTTTACAGAAAGCAGATGTTGGAGACTGGGGTGCAGAAGGACTGTTGCAGAGGAGAGAGATTAGAGACTGGGGTGCCGACACTTGCAGAAAGAAGAGATTAAAGACTGGGGTGGAGAAGGAATGTTACAGAAAGCAGACTTTGGAAACTGGAGTGCAGAAGGATCTTACAGAGAGCAGAGGTTGGAGACTGTTGTGAAGAAGGACTTTTCCAGAGAGCAGAGGTTGGAGACTTTGTTCCAGAAGAATCGTTGCAGAGAGCAGAGTTTGGGGACTTGGGTGCAGAAGAACTGTTACAGAGAGCAGAGGTTTGAGACTGGGGTGCAGAAGGACTGTTGCAGAGAGCAGAGATTGGAGACTGGAGTGCAGAAAGACTGTTCCAGAGAGCAGAGGTTGGAGACTGGGGTTCAGACGGCCTGTTACAGAGAACAGAGTTTGGACATGGGGTGTAGAAAGACTGTTGCGGAGAGCTCAGGTTTGAGATTTTGATGCAGAAGCACTGTTGCAGAGAGTAGAGGTTTGAGACTGCCTTTCAGTAGGACTGTTACAGAGGCAGAGTTTGGAGACTTAGGTGCAGAAGAACTGTTGCGGAGAGCAGAGTTTGTAGACTGAGGTGCAGAAGGACTGTTACAGACAGATGAGTTTGGAGATTGGGGTGCAGATGGACTGATACAGAAAGCAGAGTTTTGAGACTCCGGTGCAGAAGGACTGTTGCAGAGAGCAGAGTTTGGAGAATGGGGTGCACAAGGCCTGATACACAGAGCAGAATTTGGGACTGGGGTGCCGAAGGTCTGTTACAGACAGCAGAGTTTGGAGACAGGGTTGCAGAAGGATCTTACAGAGAGCAGAGTTTGAAGACTGTGGTACAGCAGGACTGTTACAGAGAGCAGAGGTTGGAGACTGGGGTGCAGAATGATCGTCGCAGTGAACAGAGTTTTCAGACTGGGGTGCAGAAGGATTGTTACAGAGAGCAGAGGTTAGAGACTGTGGTGCAGAAGGACCATTGCAGAGATCAGAGTTTGTTAACTGAGGTGAAGAATGATTGTTACAGAGAACAGAAGTTTGAGCCTGGGGTGCAGAAGGACTGTTGCAAAGAGCAGAGTTTGTAGACTGGGGTTTACAAGGACTTTTGCAGAGAGCAAATTTTGGAGACTGGGGTGCAGAAGGACTGTTACAGAGAGCAGAGTTTGGAGACAGGGTTGTAGAAGGATTTTACACAGAGCAGAGATTCGAGACTGAGTTGCAATGGGACTATTACAGAGAGCAGTGTTTGGAGACTGGGGTGCAGAAGGATCGTTGCAGATAACAGAGTTTTCAGACTGAGGTACAGAAGGACTTTTGCAGAGAGCGGAGGTTGGAGACAGGGGTGCAAAAGAACTGTTGCATAGAGCAGATGTTGGATGCTGGGGTCTAGAAGGGTCGTTGCAGAGAGCAGAGGTTGGAGACTGGGGTGCAGAAGGACTTTTGCAGAGAGCAGACGTCGGAGACTGATGTGCAGAAGAATCTTTGCAGACAGCAGAGGTTTGAGACCGGAGTGCAGAAGGACTGTTATAGAGAGTAGAGTTTCGAGACTGAGGTGCAGAAGGATCAATGCAGAGAGCTGAGTTTTAAGACTGAGGTGCAAAAGGACTGTTGCAGTGAGCAGAGGTTGAAGACTGAGTTGCAAAAGGACTGTTACTGAGAGCATACGTTGGAGACTCTGGTGCAGAAGGATCGTTGCAGAGAGCAGATGTTGGAGACATGTGTGCAGAAGGATCCTTAGAGACAGCAGAGGTTGGAGACTGTCGTGAGGAAGGACTTTTACAGAGAGCACAGTTTGGAGACAGGGGTGCAGTAGGACTTATACAGAGAGCACAGTTTGGAGACTGAGGTGCAGAAAAACTGTTGCAGAATGCAGTTTGGATACTGTTTTGCAGAAGGAGTGTTGCAGAGAGTAGAGTTTGGAGACTGAGGTGCAGAAGGACCCTTACAAAGAGCAGAAGTTGAAGACTGTTGTACAGAAGGACTGTTACAAAGAGCAGAGTTTGGAGACAGGTGTGCAGAAGTATCTTACAGAAAGCATACTTTGGCGACTCGGGTCCAGAAGAACTGTTTCAGAGAGCAGAGGTTGGAGACTGGGGTTCAGAAGGATTGTTGACGAGAGAAGAGATTGGAGACTGGGGTCAAAAGGCCTGCTACAGACAGAAGAGGTTAAAGACAGGGGTGCAGAAGGCCTTTTAAAGAGAGCATTGCTTGGAGCCTGGGGTGCAGAAGGACAATTACAGAAAGTAGAGTTTAAGAACTGAGTTGCATAAGGATCTTACATAGAGCAGAGGTTGGAGACTGAGGTAGAGAAGGACTGTTATAGAGAGCAGAGGTTGGAGGCTGGGGTGTAGAAGGACTGTTGCAGAGAGTAGAGTTTGAAGACTGGCGTGCAGAATGACTGTGGCCGAGAGAAGAAGTTGGAGACTGGGGTGGAGAAGGATTGTTGCAGAGAGTAGTGGTTGGAGACTAAGGTGCAGAAGAACTATTACAGAGAGCAGAATATGCAGAATGGGGTGCAGAAGGACTGATACAGAAAGCAGAGGTTGGTGACTAGGGTGCAGAAAGAGTGTTGCAGAGAGCAGATGTTGGAGACTGGGGTACAGAAGGACTGTGGCAGAGAGCAGAGATTGGATACTGGGGTGCAGAAGGCCTGTTACAGAGATCAGAATTTGGAGACTGGGGTGCAGAAGGACTCTTACAGTGAGCAGAGTTTGCAGACTGGGTTTCAGAAGTGTCTTACAAAATGCAGACTTTGGAGGCTGAGGTACAGAAGGACTGTTACAGAGAACAGAGGTTGGAAGCTGGGGTTAAGAAGGATCCTGGCAGAGGGCAAAGTTTTCAGACTGAGGTACAGTAGAACTGTTGCAGAGAGACATATTGGAGACTTGGTGCACAAGGACTATTGCAGCGAGCAGAGTTTGGAGGAAGGGTGCAGAAGGATCTTTGCAGAGAGCAGAGGTTGGAGACTGAGGTGAAGAAGAACTGTTGCAGAGAGCAGACGTTTGAGATTGGGGTGGGGAGTGACTGTTGCTCAGAGCAGAATTTAAACACTGAGTTGCAGAAGGACTTTTACAGAGAGCAGTGGTTAGTGACTTGAGTGCAGAAGTACTGATACAGAAAGCAGATATTGGAGACTGGGGTGCAGAAGAACTGTTGTAGAGAGCAGATGTTGGAGACTGGGTTGCAGAAGAACTGTTCCAGAGAGTAGATGTTGGAGATTTGGGTACAGAAGGACTCTTAGGGAGAGTAGAGGTTGGAGATTGGGGTGCAGAAGAACTGTTGCAGTAAGCAGAGGTTGAAGACTGGGGTGGAGAAAGACTTTTTCAGAGAGTAGCATTTTGAGACATGGTGCCAAAGGACTGATGCAGAGAGCAGAGATTGGTGACTGAAGTGCAGAACGAATGTTACAGAGAGCAGAGGTTGGAGACTGGGGTGAAGAAGGACTGATATAGAAAGCAGAGGTTGGAGACTGTGGTGCAGAAGGACTGTTGCAAAGAGCAGAGATTGGAGACTAGGGTGAAGAAAGACTGTAGTCGAGAGCAGGTGTTGGAGACTGGGGTGCAGTAGGACTATTGCAGAGAGCAGTGGTTGCAGACTGAGGTGCAGAAGGCCTGTTACAGAGAGCAGAGTTTGGAGACTGTGGTGCAGAAGGACTGATAAAAGGAGTAAAAGGAGGTTGTAAACTGGGGTGCAGAAGGACCATTAAAGGAAACAGAGATTGGAGACTGCTGAACAGAAGGACTGTTATAGAGAGCAGAGGTTGGAGACTGGGGTGCAAAAGAAGTGTGGTAGAGAAAAGAGGTTGGAGACTGGGGTGCAAAAGGACCATTGCAGATAGTAGAGGTTGGAGAGTGTATTGCAGAAGGATCTTACAGAGAGCAGAGGTTGGACACTGAGGTGCAGAAGGACTGTTGCAGAGAGCAGAGGTTGGAGATTGGCGTGCAGCAGGACTGTTGCAGAGAGCAGAGGTTGGAGTCTGAGGTGCAGAAGGACTGTTACAGATAGCAGTGGTTGGAGACTGAGGTACAGAAGGATTGTGACGGAGAGCAGAGTTTGGACACTGAAGTTCAGAAGGACTGTTACAGAGAGCAGAGCGTGGAGACTGGTGTGTAGAAGGATCATTGCAGAGAACAGAGGTGTAAGACTGATGTGCAGAAGGATCTTTGCAGAGAGTAGAGTTTGGAGAGTGAGGCGCAGAAGGATCACTATAGAGAGGAGAGGTTGGACACTGGGGTTCAAAAGACAGTTACAGAGAGCACAGGTTGGAGACTGGGGTGAAGAAGAAATGTTGCAGAGAGCAGATGTTGTAGACTGGGGTGCAGAAGGATTGTTGCAGATAGCAGAGTTTGGAGACTGAGGTGTAGCAGGACTGTTGTAGAAACAGAGGTTGGAGACTGAGGGGTAGAAGGACTGTTACAGAGAGCATAGGTTGGAGACTGTGGTGCAGAAGAACTGATTCAAAAAGCAAAGTTTGCAGAAGAATCTTACATAAAGCAGAGGTTTAAAACTGAGGTGCAGAAGGACTGTTACAGACAGCAGAGGTTAGAGACTGGGGTGCAGAAGGACGCTTACAGAGAGCAGAGTTTGGAGACTGCAGTATAGAAGGGCTATTACAGGGATCACCATTTTGATTGGGGTAAAGGACTGTTGTAGATAGATGATGTTGGAGACTGTGGTGCAGAAGGACTGTTGCAGATAGCAGATTTTTCACATTGAAGTGCAGAATGACTGTTGAAAAGAGCAGATGTTTTAGACTGGGTTGGACAAAGACTGTTTCAGAGATCAAAGTTTGGAGACTGGAGTAAAAAAGGATAGTTGCTGAGAGCAGTATTTGGAGAGTGGGGTGTAGAAGGATCACTGCAGATAGTAGAGTTTGGAGACATAGGGCAGCAGGACCATTTCAGACAGCAGAGGTTGTTGACTGAGGTGCAGAAGGATTGTTACAGAGAGGACAGGTTGGAGACTGAGGTGCAGAAGGACTCTTGCAGAGAGCAGAGGTTGGAGACTGGGGTGTAGAAGAACTGTGAGAGAGAGCAGTGTGTGTAGACTGAGGTGCAGAAGGACTATAAAGAGAGCAGAGGTTGGAGACTGGTGTGCAAAGGACTGATATAGAAAGCAGAGATTGGAGACTGGGGTGCAGAAGGACCGTTACCGAGAGCATAGGTTGGAGACTGCAGTACAGAAGGACTGTTATACAGAGCAGAGGTTGGAGACTGGGGTACAGTAGACTGTTGCAGAGAGTAGGTAAGGGGAATATGGTTCAGAAGGACTTTTGAAGAGAGCAGAGGTTGGAGAATCAGGTGCAGAAGAACTGTAACAGAGAGTAGAGGTTGGAGACTGTGGTGCAATAAGCCTGATACAGATAGCAGAGATTGGAGACTGCGGTGTAGAAGTACTGTTAAAGAGAGAAGAGGTTGGAGAATTGGGTGCAGAATAAGTGTTGTAGAGAACATTGGTTGAAGACTCGGGTGTAGAAGGACCATTGTAGAAAGCATAAGTTGGAGACTGGGTTTCAGAAGGTTCTTACAGAGATCAGAGGTTGGACACTGAGGTGCAGAAGGAAAGTTACAGAGAGCAGAGGTTGGAAACTGGGGTTCAGAAAAACTGATACAGAAAGCAGAGTTTGTAGACTGGGGAGCAGAAGGATCATTAAAAAGAGAGTTTGGAGACTGCAGTACAGAAGGACTGTTACAGAGAGCAAAGGTTGGAGACTGGGGTGAAAAAGGACTGTGGCAGAGAGCAGATATTCGAGCCTGGGGTGCAGAAGGACTGTTGCAGAGAGCAAGGTTGAAGACTGGGGTGCAGAAGAACTGTTGCAGAAAGCAGAGGTTACAAAGTGAGGTGCAGAAGTCTTTTACAGAGAGCAGAGTTTGGAGACTCTGTTGTAGAAGGACTGATACAGAAAGCAGAGGTTGGAGACTGTGGTGAACAAGGAGCCTTACAGAGAATAGATGTTGAAGACTCTCGTACAGAAGAACTGTTGTAGAGAACAGAGGTTGGAGACTGGGGTGAAGAGGGACCATTGCAGACAGCAGAGTTTGGAGACTGGGGTGCAGAAGCAATGTTAAAGAGAGAATAGTTTGGAAACTGGAGTGCAGAGGATGTTACAGAGAGAAGAGTTTGAAAACTCGGATGCAGAAGGACTGTTGCAGAGAGCACAGTTTGGAGACTTGGGTGCAGAAGGATCGTTGCAGAGAGCAGAGTGAAGAGACTGGGGTGCCGAAGAACTGTTATAGAGGGCAGAGGTTGGAGAGTTGGGTGTAGAAGGACTGTAGCAGAGAGCAGAGTTTGGAGATTGGGGTTCAGAAGGACTGTTGCAGAGAGCAGAATTTAAAGACTGAGGTTCAGAAGGACTGTTACAGTGAGCCGAGGTTGGAGACTTGAGTGCAGAAGGACTGATACAAAAAGCAGAGGTTTTAGACTGGGGTGCAGAAGGACCATTACAGAGAGAAGTGTTTGGAAACTGCAGGACAGAAGGACTGTTACAGAGAGCAGAGGTTGGAGACTGGGTTGGAGAAGAACTGTTGCAGAGATCAGATGTTGGAGAATGGGGTGCAGAATGACTGTTGCAGAGAGTAGAGGTTGGAGATTGGGGTGTAGAAGAACTGTTGCAGAGAGCAGAGGTTGGAGACTGGGGTGCCGAAGTACCATTGCAGAGAGGAGAGGTTAGAGACAGAGGTGCAGAACGATTGTTACAGAGTTCAGAGGAAGGTTACTGGGGTACAGAAGAACTGATCCAAACAGCAGAGGTTGGAGACTGGGGTGCAGTAGGCCTGTTCCAGAGAGCAGAGTTTGGAGACTGAGGTGATGAAGGATCGTTAAAGAGAGCAGATGTTGCAGACTGAGGTGCAGAAAGACTTTTACTGAGAGAAGAGGTTGAAGACTGGGGTGCAGAAGGATTCTTTCAGAGAGCAGACGATGGAGAATTGAGAGCATAAGGAGTGTTGCAGAGAGAAGAGTTTGGAGATTGGGGTGCAGGAGAACTGTTACAGAGAAAAGCTGTTGGAGACTCCGGTGCTGAAGGCCTGTTACAGAGAGCAGAAGTTTGAGACTGAGGTGCAGAAACACTATTACAGAGATCAGAGGTTGGACACTGAGGTTCAGAAGCACTGTTTTAGAGAGCAGAGTTTGGAGACTGCAGTACAGAAGAACTGTTACAGAGAGTAGAGCTTGGAGACTGGGGTGCAGAAGGAATGTCACAGAGAGCAAAGTTTGGAAACTGAGGTGCAGTAGGATCTTATGGAGACCAGAAGTTGGAGACTGGGGTGCAGAAGGACTGTTGCAGAGAGCAGACGTTGGAGATTGGTGTGCAGGAGGATCGTTGAAGAGAGCAAAAGTTGGAGACTCAGTTGCAGAAGAATCATTGCAGAGAGCAAAGTGGAGACTGGGGTGCAGAAGCACTGTTGCAGAGAGCAGAGTTTGGAGACTGAGATGCAGAAGGACTGTTACAGAGAGCAGACGTTGGAGACTGAGGTGAAAAATTATGACATAGAAAGCAGAGGTGGGAGACTGGTGTCCAGTAGGGCCGTTACAGAGAGCAGAGGTTGAAAACTGGCGTGCCGAAGGACTGTTTCAGAGAGCAGAGTTTGGAGATTGGGGTGCAGAAGGCCTGCAACGGAGAGCAAAGGTTGAAGATTGGTTTACAGAAGGACTGTTATAGAGAATAGAGTTTTGAGGCTGGGTTGCAGAAGGATCTTACAGAGACCAGGGGTTGGTGCCTGAGGTGCAGGACGACTGTTACAGAGAGCAGATGTTTGAGACTGATTTGCAGAAGAACGGTTACAGAGAGCAGAGTATGGTGACTGAGGTGCAGAAAGACTGTTACAGAAAGCAGTGGTTGGAAATTGAGGTGCAGAGGGACTGTTACAGAGAGCAGAAGTTGGAGACTGCGGTATACATAGACTGTAACAGAGAGCAGAGTTGGAAAATATGGTGCAGAAGGAATGTTACAGAGAGCAGAGTTTGGAGACTGGGGTGAAGAAGGATTGTTACACAGAGAAGAGGTTGAAGACTGGGGTGAAGAAGGACTGTTGCAAAGAGAAGATGTTGGAGACTTAGGTGCAGAAGGACAGTTACAGAGAGCAGAGTTTGGAGACTGAGTTGCAGAAGAACTGTTGCAGATAGCAGAAATTTGAGACTGTGGTGAAGAAGGACTGTTGCAGGGAGCAGGTTTTGGAGACTTGGGTGCTGAATGACTTTTGCAGAGAGTAGTATTTGGAGACTGAGTTGCAGAAGGACTCTTTCAGATTGTAGACGTTGGAGACTGGGTTGCAGAAGGACTGATAAAGAAAGCAGAGGTGGGAGACTGAGGTGCAGAAAGACCGTTACAGAGAGCAGAGTTTGGAGACTGCAATACATAAAAACTGTTACATAGAGCAGAGGTTGGAGACTGGGGTGGAGAAGAACTGTTTCAGAGTGCAGATGTTGGACACTGGGGTGCAGAAGAACTTTTGCAGAGAGCAGAGGTAGGAGACTGAGATGCAGAAAGACTGTTACAAAGAGCAGATTTTAAAGACTCGGTGCAGAAGGACTGATACAGAGAGCAGTGTTTGGAGACTGGCGTGCAGAAGGCCTGTTACAGAGAGGAAATGTTGGAGACTGGGTGCAGAAGGGCTGTTACAGAGAGCAGAGTTTGGAGTCTTGGTTGCAGAAAGATATTACCTAGAGCAGAGTTTGGAGACTGAGGTGCAGAAGGATTGTTACAGAGAGCAGAGGTTGGTGACTGAGGTGCAGTAGGATCATTGCAGAGAACAGAGTTTGGAGACTGGTGTGCAGAAAGATCGTTGCAGAGAGCAGAGATTGGACACTGGGTTGCAGAGAGACTCTTACACAGAGCAGAGGTTGAAGACTGGGGTGTAGAAGGACTGTTGCAGAGAGTAGAGTTTGAAGACGTTGGTGAAGAAGGACTATTACAAAGAAAAAAGGTTGGAGACTGGGTGCAGAAGGGCTGTTACAGAGAGCAGAGTTTGGAGACTTGAGTGCAGAAGGATGGTTGCAGAAAGCAGATGTTGGAGACTGGGATGCAGAAGAATCGTTGCAGGGAGCAGTGATTGGAAACTGGGTTCCAGAGAGACTGTTACACAAAGCAGAGGTTGAAGACTGGGTTGTAGAAAAACTGTTGCAGAGGGTAGAGTTTGAAGACTGTGGTGAAGAAGGACTATTACAAAGAAAAATGGTTGGAGACTGGGTGCAGAAGGGCTGTTACAGAGAGCAGAGTTTAGAGACTGGGATGCAGAAGGACTGATACAGAAAGCAGAGGTTGGAGACTTGGGTCCAAAATGAACCTTACAGAGAGCAGAGGTTGGAGACTGCAGTATAGAAAGACTGTTACAGAGAGCAGAGGTTGGAGACGAGGGTACACAAGCACTGTTGCAAAAAGCAGAGGTTTGAGAATGGGATGCAGAAGGACTTCTGCAGAGAGCAGAGTTTGGAGACTGAGGTGCAGAAGGACTGTTACAGAGAGCAGAATTTGGAAACTGTGGTGCAGAAGGACTGATACAGAATGCATAGGTTGGAGACTGTGGTGCAGAAGGACTGATACAGAATGCATAGGTTGGAGACTGTGGTGCAGAAGGACTTTTGCAGAGAGCAGAGGTTGGAGACTGAGGTGCAGAAGGATTGTTACAGAGAGCAGAGGTTGGAGACTGGAGTGAAGAAGGACTGTGACAGAGATGAGAGTTTGGAGACTGGGTTGCAGAAGGATCTTTCAGAGAGCAGAGGTTGGAGACTGGGGTGCAGACGAACTGTTGCACTGAGCAGAGATTGGAGACTGGGGTGCACAAGAACAGTTACAGAGAGCAGAGTTTGGAGACTGGGTTGCAAAAGGATCTTACATAGAGCAGAGGTTGGAGACTGAGTTGAAGAAGAAACAATACCCAGAGCAGAGTTTGGAGACTGGGGTTCAGAAGGACTATTGCCGAGAACAGAGGTTGGAGACTGGCCTGCAGAAAGACTGTTGCAGAGAGCAGAGGTTGGGCAAGGGGTGGAGAAGGAATGTTACAGAGAGCAGAGTTTGGAAACTGGTGTGCAGTAGGATCTTACAGAGAGCAGAGGTTGAAGACTGGGGTGCAGAAGGACTTTTGCAGAGAACAGAGGTTGGAGTCTGTGGATCAAAATGATCATTGCAGAGAGCAGATATTAGAGACTGGGGTGCAGTAGGACCTTTTCAGAAGTCAGAGTTTGGGAACTGAGGTGCAGAAGGAATGTTCGAGATTACAGAGGTTGTAGACTGGGGTGCAGAAGGATCTTTTTAGAGAGCAGAGGTTTGAGACTGGGGTGCAGAAGGACTGTTCCAGAGAACAGAGGTAGGAGACTCGGTGCAGAAGGCCTGTTACAGAGAGCAGAATTTGGTGAAGGGATGCAGAACGACAGTTAAAGAGGGAAGAGTTTGGAGACAGGGGTGCAGAATAACTTTTTCAGAAACCAGAGTTTAGAGACTGAGGTGCAGAAGGATCGTTACAGAGAGCAGAAGTTGGAGACTTGGGTCAGAAAGACAGTTACAGAGAGCACAGATTGGAGACTGGGGTGCAGAAGAAATGTTGCAGTGAGCAGAGATTGGAGACTGCGGTACAAAAGTACTGTTACAAAGAGCAGCGGGTGGAGACTGGGGTGCCGAGGAAATGTCACCTAAAGCAGAGTTTGGAAACTGGGGTGCATAAGGATGTTACAGAGAGCAGAGCCTAGAGACTGGGGTGAGAAGGACTGTTGCAGAGACCAGACGTTGGAGACTGGGGTGCAGAAGGATCGTTGCAGAGAGCAGAGGTTGGAGACTGAGGTTCAAAAGGATCGCTACAGTTGGGTAGTTACAGAGAGCACAGGTTGAAGACTGGGGTGAAGAAGAAATTTTGAAGAGAGCAGTGGTTGGAGATTGGGGTGCAGAAGGACTGTTACAGAGAGCAGAGTTTCTAGCCTGGGGTGCAGAAGGAATGCTGCAGAGAATAGAGATTTGATACTGGGGTGCAGAAGGGCCATTGCAGAGAGATGAGGTTGGAGACTGAGATGCAGAATGACTGTTCCAGAGAGCAAAGTTTTGAGAACGGGGTGGAGAAGGATCTTACAGAGTGCAGAGGTTGGAGACTGGGGTGCAGAAAGACTGTTGCAGTGAGCAGAGGTTGGAGACTGAGTTGCAGAAGAATCGTTGCTGAGAGCAGAGGTTGGAGAATGGGGTGCAGAAGGCCTGTTACAGAGAGCAGACTTTGGAGACTGAGTTGCAGAAGACCTGTTACAGACAGCAGATGTTTGAGACTGGGGTGCAGAAGGATTTTTACAGATAGCACAGTTTGGAGACTGGGGTTTAGAAGGATTTTTGCAGAAAGCAGATGTTTCAGACTGAGGCTTAGAAGGACTGTTACAGTGAGCAGAGGTTGGAATTTGAGCTGCAGAAGAACTGTTTCAGAAAGCAGAGGTTCGCAATTGGGTTTCAGAAGTATAGTTACAGGGAGAAGAGGTTGAAGACTGCGGTACAGAAGGATTGTTGCATAGAGTAGAGTTCGGAGACTGGGGTGAAGAACTCCTGTTACAGAGAGCAGACGTTGGAGGCAGAGGTGCAGAAGGATTGTTACAGAGAGCAGAGATTGGAGACTGGGGTGTAGAAGGACCATTACAGAGAGCAAAGGATGGAGACAGAGGTGCAGAAGGACTTTTACAGAGAGAAGAGCTTGGAGACTGAGGTGCAGAAGGACTGTTACATAGAGCAGAGGTTTTAGACTTGGGTGCACAATAACTGATACAGAAAGTAGATTTTGGAGACTGGGGTGCAAAAGGACTGTTACAGAGATTAGAGTTTGTAGCCTGGGGTGCAGAAAAACAGCTGCAGAGAACAGAGGTTGGTTACTGGTGTGCACAAAGGCCGTTGCAGAGAGATGAGGTTGGAGACTGAGGTGCAGAATGACTGTTACAGACAGCAAAGTTTGGAGAACGTTGTGAAGAAGGATCTTACAGAGAGCAGACATTAGAGACTGGGATGCAGAAGGATCGTTGCAGAGAGCAGAGGTTGGAGACTGGGGTGTAGAAGGACTTTTGCATAGAGCAGAGGTTGGAGACTGGGGTGCAGAAGAAAGGTTGCAGAGAGCAGAGGTTGCAGACTCGGGTGAAGAAGGACTGTAACAGAGAGCAGAGGTTGGAGACTGGGGTGTAGAAGGACTGTTGCAGAGAGCAGACGTTGGAGACTGGGATGCAGAAAGATCATTGCAGAGAGCAGATGTTGGATACTAGGGTATAATAAGACGTATGCAGAGAGCATAGGTTGGAGACTGGGGTGCAGATGGACTTTTGCAGGAAGCAGAGGTTGGAGACTGAGGTGCAGAAGGACTGTTACAGAGAGCAGAGGTTTTAGACTGGGGTGCACAATAACTGATACAGAAAGTAGAGTTTGGAGACTGGGGTGCAGAAGGACTGTTACAGAGAGCAGAGTTTGTTGCCTGGGGTGCTGAAGGAAAGCTGCAGAGAACAGAGGTTGGATACTGGGGTGCACAAGTGCCGTTGCAGAGAGATGAGGTTGGAGACTGAGATGCAGAATGACTGTTACAGAGAGCAAAGTTTGGAGAACGGGGTGCAGAAGGATCTTAAAAAGAACAGACGTTGGAGACTGGGATACAGAAGCATCGTTGCAGAGAGCAGAGGTTGGAAACTGGGGTGTAGAAGGACTTTTGAAGAGAGCAGAGGGTGGAGGCTGGGGTGCAGAAGGCCTGTTACAGAGAGCAGAGTTTGGAGACTGGGTTGCAGAAAACCTGTTACAGAGAGCAGATTTAGGGGACTGGGGTGCAGAAGGATTGTTACAAATAGCACAGTTTGGAGACTGTTGTTTAGAAGGATTGTTGCAGAGAGCAGAAGTTTCAGACTGAGGCTTAGAAGGACTGTTACAGAGAGCAGAGGTTGGAAATTGGGGTGTAGAAGGACCGTTATAGAGAGAAGAGATTGGAGACTGCCGTACAGAAGGACTGTTACAGAGCAAAGTTTGTAGACTGGGCTGCAGAAGGACCTTTGTAGAGAGCAGATTTGGGAGACTGGGGTGCATTAGGATTGTTACAGAGAGCAGAGAATGGAGACTGGGGTGCAGAAGGACAATTACAGAGAGCAAATAATGGAGACTGATGTGCAAAAGGACTTTTAGAGAGAGCAGAGGTTGGAGACGGAGGTGTAGAAAGATCGTTGCAGAGAGAAGAGTTTGAAGACTGGGGTGCAGAAGAACTGTTACAGAAAGTAGACGTTTGCAATTGGTTAGGAGATGGACTGTTACAAAGAGAAGAGGTTGGAGACTGCGATATAAAAGGACTTTTACAGAGAGCAGAGTTTCGAGAATGGGTAGAAGAAGGATCGTTGAAGAGAGGAGATGTTGGAGACTGGGTTAAAGAAGAACTGTTACAGAGAGCACAGGTTGGAGACTAGGGTGTAGAAAAATGTTGCAGACAGCAGAGTTTAGAGACTTCGGTGCATAAGGACTTTTGCAGAGAGCAGAATTTGGAGACTGTGGTGCAGAAGGACTGATACAGAGATGAGAGTTTGGAGACTGGGGTGCAGAAGGATCGTTGCAGAGAGCAGAGGTTGGAAACTAAGGTGCAGAGGGATCGTTACCCAGAGCAGATTTTGGTTACTGGGGTGTAAAAGGACTGCTGCAGAGAGCACAGGTTGGAGACTGAGGTGTAAAAGGACTGATACAGAGAGCAAATGTTGGAGACTTGGGTGCAAAAGTACTTTAGCAGAGAGCAGAGTTTGGAGACTAAGGTGCAGAAGGACTGTTGCAGAGAGCAGAGGTTGGAGACGGGTACAGAAGGAATGTTGCAGAGAACAGAGTGTAAAGACTGGGGTGCAGAAGAACCGTTGCAGAGAGCAGAGGTTGGAGAGTTAGGTGCAGAAGGATTGTTACAGAGAGCAGAGGTTGGAGACTGGGATGCAGAAGGACTGTTGCAGAGAGCAGAGTTTGGAGACTGAGGTTAAGAAGGATCTTTGAAGAGAGAAGTGTTTGGAGACTGGGGTGCAGAAGGCCTGTTACAGAGAGCAGAGATTGGAGACTGGGGTGAAGAACGCCTGTTACAAAGAGCAGAGTTTGGAGACTGGGGTGCAGAAGGATTGTTAAAGATAGCACAATTTCGAGACTGGGTTGCAGAAAGATCATACAGAGAGCATTTTGGAGACTGTTGTGTAGAAGGACTGTTACAGAGAGCAGACGTTGGAGACTGGGATGCAGAAGGATCGTTGCAGAGAGCAGATGTTGAAAACTGGTGTGTAGAAGGACTTTTGCACAGAACAGAGGTTGGAGACTGGGGTGCAGAAGGACTGTTGCGGAGATCAGAGTTTGGAGACTGAGGTGCAAAAGGACTGTTACATAGAGCAGAGATTTTAGACTGGGGTGCAGAATAACTGATACGGAAAGTAGAGTTTGGAGACTGGGGTGCAGAAGGACTATTACAGACAGCAGAGATGTAGCCTTGGGTGCAGAAGGAATGCTGCAGAGAACAGAGGTGGGATACTGGGGTGCAGATGGGCCGTTTCAGAGAGATGAGGTTGGAGACTGGGGTGCAGAATGAGTGTTACAGAGAGCAAAGTTTAAAGAACGGGGTTCAGAAGGATCTTACAGAGAGCAGATGTTTGTGACTGGGGAGCAGAAGAACTGTTGCAGAGAGCAGAGGTTGGAGACTGAGTTGCAGAAGAATCATTGCAGAGAAGAGATTGGAGACTGGGACAGAAGACCTGTTACAGAGAGCAGATATTTGAGACTGGGCTGCAGAAGGATTGCTACAGATAGCACAGTTTGGAGACTGGGGTTTAGAAGGATTGTTGCAGAGAGCAGAGGTATTAGACTGAGGCTTAGAAGGACTGTTACAGAGAGCAGAGTTTGGAGTCTCAGGTGCAGAAGGACTGTTTCAGAAAGCAGAGGTTGGCAATTGTGGTGCAGAAGTACCATTATAGAGAGAAGAATTTGGAGACTGTTGTACAGAAGGACTGTTACAGGGAGCAGACGTTGGAGACTGAGGTGCAGAAGGATTGTTACAGAGAGCAGAGATTGGAGACTGGGGTGCAGAAGGACCATTACAGAGAGCAAAGGATGAAGACTGAGGTGCAGAAGGACTTTTACAGAGAGCAGAGGTTGCAGACTGAGGTACAGAAGGGTCATTGCAGAGAGAAGAGTTTGGAGACTGGGGTGCAGAAGGACTGTTACAGAAAGCAGAGGTTGGCAATTGGAGAGCAGATGGACCATTACAAAGAGAAGAGGTTGGAGACTGCAATACAAAAGGTCAGAGAGCAGAGTTTGGAGACTGGGTAGAAGAAGAATCATTGCAGAAAGCACATGTTGGAGACTGGGTGCAGAAGGACTGTTACAGAGAGCACAGGTTGGAGACTGGGGTGCAGAAGAAATGTTGCAGAGAGCAAAGTTAGGAGACTTGGGTGCAGAAGGACTGACAAATAGAGCAGAGGTTGGAGACTGGGGTGCAGAAGGATCATTGCAGAGAGGAGAGGTTGGAAACTAAGGTGCAGAAGTATCGTTAAACAGAGCACATTTTGGGTTTTGGGGTGCAGAAGAACTGTTGCAGAGAGCAGAGGTTGGTGACTGGGGTGCAGAAGGACTGTTATATCGAGCAGAGGTTGGAGACTGGGGTGCAGAAGGACTGTTGCAGAGAGCCGAGGTTGGAGACTGAGGTGAAGAAGGATCGCTGCAGAGAGAAGAGGTTGGAGACTGGGGTGCAGAAGGCCAGTTACAGAGAGCAAAGATTGGAGACCGGGGTGCAGAACGCCTGTTACAGAGAGAAGAGTTTACAAACTGGGGTGAAGAAGGAGTGCTGCAGATAGCAAAATTTCGAGACTGGGTTGCAGAAGGATCTTACAGAGAGCATTTTGGAGACTGAGGTTCAGAAGGACTGTTATAGAGAGCAAAGGTTGGAAACTCGGGTGCAGAAAGATTTTGGCAGAGAGCAGACTTTTCAGACTGAGGTGCACAAGGACTGTTTCAGAAAGCAGAGGTTGGAGACTGAGGTGCAGAGGATCGTTGCAGAGAAAAGAGGTTGGAGACTGGGGTGCAGAAGGCTTGTTACAGAGAGTCGAGTTTGGAAACTGGGGTGCAAAAGACCTGTTACAGAGAGCAGAGGTTGGAGACTGGGGTACAGAAAGATTGTTACAGAAAGCACGTTTTGGAAACTGGGGTGCAGAAGGATCGTTGCAGAGTGCAGAGTTTGGAGACTGAGGTGCAGAAGAAAAACATAATACCACAGGGACACAGCCGCATCAGTGTTTATAGCAGTACAATTCACAATAGCTAAACTCTGGAACCAACCTAGATGACCTTCAGTAGATGAATGGATAAAGAAAATGTGGTATATATACACAATGGAATATTATTCAGCATTCAAAGAGAGTAAAGTCATGGCATTTGCAAGTAAATGGATGGAGCTGGAGAATATAATGCTAAGTGAAATTAGCCAGTGCCCCCAAAACCAAATGCCAAATGATTCTCTGATTTAAGGATGCTGATCTATATATGCTGCAGGTGGGAGGGGGAGGGAAGGATTAAATTAACACTTGATGGGGCAAATGGGAAAGGGGGAAGGAGGGAAAGAGAGGGGGAATAGGAATAGAAAAGATGATGGAATATGATGGTCATCATTACCCTAAGTACATCTATGAAGACACGCAGGATATGAGTCTACTTTGTGTACAACCAGAGATATGAAAAATTGTGATCTCTATATGTAATATGAAATGTAATGCATTCGGTTGTCATATATAACAAATTAAAATTTTAAAAGAATATAAAAAAAATAAAGACTGAGGTGTAGAAGTACTGTCAGAAAGAGCAGAGTTTGGAGACTGAGGTGCAGAAGGACTGTTACAAAAAGCAGAGTTTGGAAGTTGGGGTGCAGAAGGACCGTTACAAAGACCAGAGTTTGGAGACTGCAGTATAGAAAAACTGTTACAGAGAGCAGTGGTTAGAGACTGGGGTGTAGAAGGAATGTTACAGAGAGCACAGGTTGGAGACTGAGGTGCAGAAGGATAGATACAGAGAGCAGAGTTTTGAGACTGGTGTTCAGAAGGACTGTTATAGAGATCAGTGTATTGAGAATGGGGTGCAGAATGATCGTGCAGAGAGCAGAGGTGTCAGAATGAGGTGCAGAAGGACTATTACAGAGTGCAGAGGTTGGAAACTGTGGTGCAGAAGGATCGTTGCAGACAGCAGAGTTTGGAAACTGAGATGCAGCAGGTTCATTGCAGAGAGCAGAGGTTGGAGACTGAGGTGCAGAAGGATCGTTACAGAGAACACAGGTTGGAGACTAGGGTCAGAAATACAGTTACAGAGAGCACAGTTTGGAGACTGGGGTGCAGAAGAAATGTTGCAGTGAGGAGAGATTAGAGACCGCGGTACAGAAGTACTGTTACAAAGAGCAGAGGGTGGAGAATAGGGTGCAGAAGGAATGTCACCTAGAGCAGAGTTAGGAAAGTGGGGTGCACAAGGATGTTACAGAGAGCAGAGTTTG
>NW_027523303.1:0-52137 GCF_052094955.1 Ictidomys tridecemlineatus
GCTCTCTCTAACAGTCCTTCTGAACCTCAGTCTCCAACCTCTTCTCTCTGTAACAGTACTTCTGCACCTCAGTCTTCAACCTCTGCACTCTGCAAAAGCGCCTCTACACCCCATTCTCTAACCTCTTTTTTCTGCAACAGTCCTTCTAAACCACAGTCTCCAACATATACTCTCTGCAACAGTTTTTCTGTACCCTAGTCTCCAACGTATGATCTCTGTAACGGTCCTTCTGTACTGCAGTCTCCAAACTCTGCTCTCTCTAGCGGTCCTTCTGCACCCCAGTCTTCAACCTCCGCTCTCTGTATAAGTATTTCTGCACCCCAGTCTCCTAAATCTGCTCTTTGTTACATTCCTTCTGCACCTCAGGATCCAACCTCTGCTCTTTCAAAAAGTTCTTCTGCACCCCAGTCTCCCACATCGGCTATTTGCAACAGTCTTTCTGCACCCCAGACTCCAACATCTGCTCTCTGTAACAATCCTTCTGCACCTCAGTCTTCAACCTCTACTCTCTCTAACAGTCGTTCTGCACCTCAGTCTTCAACCTCTGCTCTGTGTAAGTTCTTTCTGTATCCCAGTCTTTAAACTCTTTCCTCTGTAACAGTTCTTCCGCACACTTTGTCTAAACTCTTCGCTCTGTAACAGGCCTTCTGCACCCCAGTCTCCATACTCTGTTCTCTGTAACAGTAATTCTGCACCCTAGTCTCAAACCTCTGCTCTCTAGGACGATCTTTCTTCACCCCAGTCTCCAACGTCTACTCTCTGCAACAGTCCTTCTGCACCCGTGTCTCCAAAAACTGCTCTCTGCAACAGTCCTTCTGGACCTCAGACTGAAAACACTGTGATCTGCAATGATCCTTCTGCATCCCAGTCTCCAAACTCTGCTCTCTGTAACAGTCCTGCTGCACTTCAGTCTCCAAACTCTGCTCTCCTTAAGATCCTTCTGCAACCCTGTCTCCAAACTCTGCTCTGTGTAACAGTCCTTCTGCACCCCAGTCTCCAAACTCTGTTCTCTATAGCAGGCCTTTTGAACCCAAATCTACTGCCACTACTCTCTGTAACATTCCTTCTACACCTCAGTCTACAACCTCTGCTCTCTGGAACAGTCTACTGCACCTCAGTATCCAAGCTCTGCTCTCTGCAACGATCTTTCTGCAACTCAGTCTCCAAACTCTGCTCTCTGTAACAGTCCTTCTGCACTCCAGTCTCCAAACTCTGCTCTTGCAACAGTCCATCTGCACTCCAGTCTCAAACATCTGCTCTCTGCAACAGTCCTTCTACACCCTAGTTTCCAGCCTCTGCTCTCTGCAACAGTCCTTCTGCACCCCAGTCTCCGAACTCTGCTCTCTGCAATGATCTTTCTAGACCCCAGTCACCAACCTCTGCTCTCTGCAACAGTCCTTCTGTACCCCAGTTTCCAACCTCTGCACTCTGTAACAGTTTTTCTATACCGCAGTCTCCAAACTCTGGTCTCTTTAACGTTTCTTCTGCACCCCAATTTGCAACATCTAGTTTCTGTAACAGTGTTTCTACACCTCAGTCTACAAACTCTGCTCTCTGTAGCAGGCCTTCTGCACCCCAGTCTTCAAAATCTGCTCTCTTAAAGGATCCTTCTGCACCCCAGTCTTCAACCTTTGCTTTCTGCAATGAACCTACTGCACCACAGTCTTTAACCTCTGATATCTGCAACAGTCCTTCTGCACCACAGTCTCGAACCTCTGCTCTCTGTCACAGTCCTTCTGCACCCCAGTCTCCAAACTCTGCTCTCTGTAAGAGTCTTTCTGCACATCAGATTCCAAACTCTGTTCTTTGCAACAGTCCATCTGCACCTCATGTTCAACCTCTACTCTCTGCAACAGTCCTTCTGAACCTCAGCCTCCAAACTCTCCTCTCTGCAACGATCCTTCTGGACCCCAGTCTCCAACTTCTGCTCTCTGTAACAAACTTTCTGCACCACAGTCTCGAAACTCTGCTCTCTGTAAGATTATACTGCACTCCAGTTTCCAAAGTCTGCTCTCTGTAACATTCCTTCTCCACCCCAGTCTTTAACCTCTCTCTTCTGCAAGTGTCCTGCGACACCCCAGTCTCCAACCTCTGTCCTCTGCAACAGTCCTTGCGCTCCCCAGTCAACAACCTCTACTCTCCGTAACAGTCTTTAAGCACCCCAGTCTCCAAACTTTGCTTTCTGGATCAGTCCTTTTGAACCTCAGTCTCAAACCTCTGTTCTCTGTATCTATCCTTCTGCACTTAAGTCTCCAACCTGTGCTCTCTGTAACATTCTTTCTGCACCCCAGTATCCAAACTCTGCTCTCTGTAACAGTTTTTCTACACGTCAGTCTCCAACCTCTGCTCTCTGTAACAGTCCTACTGAACCTCAGTCTGACACCTCTGCTCTCTTCACGATCCTACTGCACCCCGGTCTCCAAACACTGCTCTCTGTAACAGTCCAACTGCACCTCAGTCTCCAACCTCTGCTCTCTGTTAGATCCTCCAGCAACCCAGTCTCCAAACTCTGCTCTCTATAACTGTCCTTCTGCACCCAAGTCTCCAACCTTTCCTCTCTGTAACAGGCCTTCTGCACGCCAGTCTCCAAACTCTTCTCTCTGTAGCAGGCCTTTTGCACCCCAGTCTCCAACCTCTGCTCTCTGCAATGATCGTACTGCACCACAGTCTCAAACATCTGATCTCTGCAACTGTCCTTGTGCACCTCAGTCTCCAAATTCTGCTCTCTGTAAGATCCTTCTGCACCCCTGTATCCAACCTCTGCTCTCTGTAACAGTCCTTCTGTATCCAAGTCTCCAACCTCTGCTCTCTGTAAAAGTCCTTCTGCACCCCAGTCCTTCTGCACCCGAGTTACCAAAATCTGCTCTCTGCAACAGTCCTTCTGGGCCCCAGTCTCCAACATCTTCTTTAAAAAACAGTTCTTCTGCACCTTAGTCTCAAAACCCTGCTCTCTACAACGACCCTTCTGCACCCCAGTCTTCAGCCTCTGCTCTCTGTTACAGTCCTTCAGCACGTCAGTATCACAACTCTGCTCTCTGTAAGATTCTTCTGCAACCCAGTCTTTAAACTCTGCACTCTCTAACAGTCCTTCTGCACAACAGTCTCTAACTTCTGCTCTCTGTAACAGACATTCTGAACCCGTCTCCAACCTCTTCTCTCTGCAACGATTCTTCTCCACCCCAGTCTCCAACATCTGATCTCTGCAACACTTTTTTTGAAACCCAGTCTCCAAACTCTGCTCTCTGTAAGATCCATCTGAACCCCAGTCTCCAAACTCTACTCTCGGTAACAATCCTTCTGCACCCCACTCTCCAAACTCTGCTCTCTCTAACAGTCCTTCTGCACCTCAGTCACCAACCCCTGCTCTGTGTAAAAGTCCTTCTGCACCCCAGTTTCAAAAATCTTCTCTCATGAACGATCCTTCTGGAACCCAGTCTCCAATGTCTGCTATTTGCAACAGTCCTTCTGCACCACAGTCTCCAACCTCTGCTCTCTGTCAGATCTTTCTGCACTCCAGTTTCCAAACTCTACTCTCTGTAACATTCCTTCTCCACCCCAGTCTCCAACCTCTGTACTCTGCAACAGTTTTTCTTCTCCCCAGACTCAGAGATCTGCTCTCTTTAACATTCCTTCTGTACCGCAGTCCCCAAACTCTGCTCTTTGTAACGATCCTTCTACACCCCAGTCTCCATCTCTGCGTTCTTTATCAATCTGTCTGAACCCCAATCTCCAACCTCTGTTCTCTGTATCTATCCTTCTTCACCTCAGTCTCCAGCCTGTGCTCTATGTAAGAGTCCTTCTGCACCCCAGTCTCCAACCTCTGCTCTCGGTAACAGACCTATACTGCAGTCTCCAACCTCTGCTCTCTGTAACAGTGTTTCTATACCGCAGTCTCCAAACTCTGCTCTTACTAACAGTACTTATACACCTCATTCTCCAACCTCTACTCTCTGTAACAGTCCTTCTGCAGCTCAGTCTGACCCCTCTCCTATCTGCATGGTCCTTCTGCACCTCAGTCTCCAACCACTGGTCTCTGTAAGAGTCCACCTGCACCTCAGTCTCCAACCTCTTTTCTCCATAAGATCCTTCAGCAATCCATTCTCCAAACTCTGCTCTCTATAACAGTCGTTCTGCACCCAAGTATCCAACCTCTCCTCTCTGTAACAGGCCTTCTGGACGCCAGTCTCCCAACTCTGCTCTCTGTAGCAGGCATTCTGCTCCCCAGTCTCCATAATGTGCTCTCTGCAACGATCCTTCTGCACCCCAGTCTCCAACCTCTGATCTCTGCAACAGTCCATCTGCACCTCAGTCTCCAAATTCTGCTCTCTGTAAGATGCTTCTGCACCCCTGTTTTCAACCTCTACTCTCTGTAACAGTCCTTCTGCACCCGAGTCTCCAACATCTGCTCTGTGTAACAGGACTTCCACACCTCAGTCTCAAACCTCTGCTCTCTGGAACAGTCCTTTTCCACCCTAGTCTAAAACCTCTGCTCTCTACAACAGTCCTTATGTACACTAGTTACCAACATCTGCTCTCTGAGATAGTCCTTCTGCACCTCAGTCTCCCAACTCTGCTCTCTGTAAGATCCTTCTGCAACCCAGTCTTTAAACTCTGCACTTTGTACCTGTCCTTCTGCACAACAGTCTCCAACTTCTGCTCTCTGTAACAGGACTTCTTTAACCCAGTCTCCAACCTCTGCTCTCTGTAACAGGCTTTCTGCACCCCAGTCTCCAACCTCTTCTCTCTGAAACAATTCTTCTCAAACCCAGTCTCTAACATCTGCTGTCTGCAACAGTCGTTTTGAACCACAGTCTCCAAACTCTACTCTCTGTAAGATCCATCTGAACCCCAGTCTCCAACCTATGCTCTCTTTAACAGTCCTTCTACACCCAAGTCTCCAAACTCTACTCTCCGTAACAGTCCTTCTACACCTCAGTCTCCAAACTCTGCTCTCTGTAACAGTCCTTCTGCACCCCAGTCTCTAAAATCTGCTCTCTGCAACATTCCTTCTGCACCCCAGTCTTCAACATCTGCTCTCTGCAACACTCCTTCTTCACCCCAATCTCCAAACTCCGCTATCTACAAGGATCCTTCTGGACTCCAGTCTCCAACCTCTGCTCTAAGCAACAGTCCTTCTGCACCAAAGTCTCCAACCTCTGCTCTCTATAAGATCCTTCTGCACTCCAGTGTCCAAACTCTGCTCTCTATAACATTCCTTCTCCACCCCAGTCTCCAACCTCTGCTCTCTCCAACAGTCCTTCTGCTCCTCAGTCTCGGAGATCTGTTCTCTGTAACAGTCCTTCTGTTTCGCAGTCTTCAACCTCTGCTCTTTGTAAAGGTCCTTCTACATTACAGTCTCTAAAATCTGCTTTCTGTATCAGTCTGCCTGAACCCCAGTCTCCAAAATCTGTTCTCTGTATCTATCCTTTGCACCTCAGTCTCCAACCTATGCTCTATTTAAGAGTCCTTCTGCACCCCCATCTCCAACCTCTGCTCTAGGTAACAGTCCTATACCGCAGTCTCCAAACTTTGCTCTCTGTAAAGGTCTTTCTGCAGCTTAATTTCCAAACTCTGCTTCCTGTAACAGTTTTTCTGCACCTGAGTGTCAAAACTCTGCTCTCTGTAACAGTCCTTCTACACCCAAGTCTCCAATCACTGCTCTATGTAAACGTCCACCTGTACCTCAGTCTGAAACCTCTGCTCTCCACGATTCTTCTGCACCGCAGTCTCCAAACGCTGCTCTCTGTAACAGTCCACCTGCAGCTCAGTCTCCAAACTCTGCTCTCTGTAAGATCCTTCAGCAAACCAGTCTCCAAATACTGCTCTCTATAACAGTCCTTCTGCACCCCAGTCTCCATTCTCTGCTCTCTGTAATAGGCCTTCTGCACCCCAGTCTCCAACCTATTCTCTCTGCAACAATTCTTCTCCACCCAAATCTCCAATATCTGCTCTCTGCAACGTTCCTCTAGCACCCCAGACTGCAAACTCTTCTCTCTGTAACATCCATCTGAACCGCAGTCTCCAACCCCTGCTCTCTGTAACAGTCCTTCTGTACCCCAGTCTCCAAACGCTGCTCTCTGTAACAGTCTTTCCGCACCTCAGTCTCCAACCCCTGCTCTCTGTAACAATCCTTCTGCACCCCAGTCTCTAATATCTGCACTCTGCAAGAGTTGTTCTCTACCACAGTATTCAACATCTGCTCTCTACAACAGTCCTTCTGCACCCTAGTCTCATAACTCTGCTCTCCGCAACAAAATTTCTGGACCCCAGTCTCCAAGGTCTGCTCTTTGCAACAGTATTTCTGCAATACAGTCTCCAAACTCTGCTCTCTGTAAGATCTTTCTGCACTCCAGTTTTAAAACTCTGCTCTCTGTAAAATTTTTTCTTCACGCCAGTCTCAAACCTCTCTCCTCTTAAGCAGTCCTTCTGCTCCCCAGTCTCCGAGATCTGCTCTCTGTCACAACCTTATGTATGGCAGTTTCCAAACTCTGCTTTCTGTAATGGTCCTTCTGCAACCCAGTCTCCAACCTCTGCTTTTTGAATCAGTCATTCTGAACCCCAGTCTCCAACCTCTGCTCTTTGTATCTATCCTTCTGCACCTCAGTCTTCAACCTGTGCTTTGTGTAACAGTCCTTCTGCACCCCAGTCCCCAAACTCTGCTCTCTGTAACAGTCCTTCTACACCGCAGTCTCCAACCTCTGCTCTTTGTAACGGTCCTTCTGCACACCAATTTCCAACCTCTGCTTTCTGTAACAGTCCTTCTGCACATCAGTCTCTAAACTCTGCTCTCTGTAACAGATCTGCTACACCTCAGTCTCCAACCTCTGCTCTCTTTAACAGTACTTCTGCACCTCAGTCTGAAACCTCTGCTCTCCACAATTCTTCTGCACCCCAGTCTCCAACCACTGCTCTCTGTAACAGTCCACCTGAACCTCAGCCTCCAACATCTTCTCTCTGTAAGTTCCTTCAGCAAACCAGTCTCCAAACTCTGCTCTCTGTAACAGTTTTTCTTTACCCCAGTCTAAAACCTCTCCTCTCTGTAACAGGCCTTCTGCACACTAGTCTCAAAACTCTGCTCTCTATAGCAGGCATTCAGCACCCCACTCTCCATCCTCTGCTCTCTACAACTGTCCTTCTTAACCACAGTCTCAAACCTCTGCTCTCTGCCATGATCCTCCTTCACCCCAGTCTCCAAACTCTGATCTCTGCAACAGTCCTTCTGCACCTCAGTCTCGAAATTCTGCTCTCTGTAAGATCCTTCTGAAACCCTGTCTCCAACCTCTGATCTCTGCAACAGTCCTTCTGCAACTCAGTCTCCAAATTCTGCTCTCTTTAAGTTCCCTCTGCACCCCTTATTTAACCTCTCCTCTCTTAAACTGTCCTTCTGAACCCGAGTCTCCAAACTCTGCTCTCTCTAACAGGACTTCTGCACCTCAGTGTCCAACCTCTGCTCTCTGCAACAGTCCTTCTGCACTCCAGTCTCCAACCTCTGCTTTCTACAACAGTCTTTATGGACCCTAGTTACCAACATCTGCTCTCTGCAACAGTCCTTCTGCACGCCATTCTCCAACATCTTCTCTGTGCAACAGACATTCTACACCTCAGTCTGAAAACTCTGCTCTCTGCAATGACCCTTCTGCACCCCAGTCTCCTATTTCTGCTCTCTGTAACAGTCCTTCTGCACCTCAGTCTCCAAACTATGCCCTCTGTTTGATCCTTCTGCAACCCAGACTTGAAACTCTGCACTATGTAACAGTCCATCTGAACAACAGTCTCCAACTTCTGCTCTCTGTAACAGGAATTCTGCAACGCAGTCTCCAACCACTGCTCTGTGTAACAGGCCTTTTTCACCCCAGTCTCCATCCTCTTCTTTCTGCAGCGATTCTTCTCCACCCCAGTCTCCAACATCTGATCACTTCAACAGTCCTTTTGCACCCCAGTCTCCAAACTCTGCTCTCTGTAAGATCAATCTGAACCCCATTCTCCAACCTCTGCTCTCTGTAACAGTCCTTCTGCACCCAAGTCTCAAAACTCTGCACTCTGTAACAGTCCTTCTGCACCCCAGTCTCCAAACTCTGCTCTCTGTAACAGTCCTTCTGCACCTCATTCTCCAACCTATTCTCTCTGCAACAGTCTTTTTGCTCTTCAGTCTCCGAGATATGGTCTCTGTAACAGTCCTTCTGTACCGCAGTGTCCAAACTCTGCTCTCTGTTTTGGATCTTCTAGACCCCTGTCTCCTAACTCTGCTTTCTGAATCAGCCTGTCTGAACTCCAGTCTCCAACCTCTGTTCTATGTATCCATCCTTCTGCACCTCAGTCTCCAACTTGTGCTCTCTGTTAGAGTCTTTCTGCATCCCAGTCTCCAACCTCTGCTCTCGGTAACAGTCCAAAATCGCAGTCTCCAAACTCTGCTCTATTTAATGGTCCTTCTGCACGCCAATTTCCAAACTCTGCTTCCTGTGACAGTCCTTCTGCACCTCAGTCTCCAAACTCTGCTCTCTGTAACAGTCTTTCTACACCTCAGTCTCCAACCTCTGCTCCCTTTAACAGTCCTTCTTTACCTCAGTCTGAAACCTCTGCTCTCTGCATGATACTTCTGCACTCCTGTCTTCAACCACTGCTCTCTGTAACAGTACACCTGCACATCAGTCTCTAACCTCTGTTCTCTAATAGATTCTTCAGCAACCCAGTCTCCAAACTCTGGACTCTATAACAGTCCTTCTGCACCCCAGTCTCCAACCTCTCCTCTCTGTAACAGGCCTTCTGCACGCCAGTCTCCATACTCTGCTCTCTGTAGCAGGCCTTCTGCACCCCAGTCTCCAAACTCTGCTCTCTGCAATGAACCTTCTGCATCCCAATCTCCAACCTCTCCTCTCTGCAATGATCCTACTGCACCCCAGTCTCCAACCTCTTATCTCTGCAACAGTCCTTCTGCACCTCAGTCTCTAACTTCTGCTCTCTGTAAGATCCGTATGCACCCCTGTCTCCAAGCTCTGCTATTTGCAACAATCCTTCTGCACCCCAGTCTCCAAACTCTGTTCTATGTAACAAGACTTCTGCACCTCAGTCTCTAAACTCTTCTCTCTGCAACAGTCCTTCTGCACCCCAGTCTCTAAATTCTGCTCTCTGCAACAGTCCTTCTGTACTGCATTCTCCAAACTCTACTCTCTGTAACGTTCTTTCTGCACCCCACACTAGAGTATCTGCTTTCTCTATCAGTCCTTCTGCAGCCCAGTCTCTAACCTCTGCTCTAAGTGTCCTTCTGCACTTTTGTCTCCAACCTCTGCTCTCTGCAACAGTTCTTCTGCACTTCATTCTACAACCTCTGCTCTCTGCAACAGTCCTTCTGCAACACAGTCTCCAAACTCTGCTCTCTGTAACAGTCCTTCTGCTCCTCAGTCTCCAACCTCTGCTCTCTGCAACAGCCTTCTGCACCCTAGTCTGAAAACTATGCTCTCTGCAACGATCTTTCTGGACCCCAGTCTCCAACTTCTGCTCTCTGCAACAGTCCTTCTGCACCACAGTCTCCAACCTCTGCTATCTGTAAGATCTTTCTTCACTCCAGTTTCCAAATTCTGCTCTTTCTAACATTCCTTCTCCACCCTAGTCGCCAACCTATGCTTTCTGCAAGGTTCCTGCAGCACCCCAGTCTCCAAACTCTGTCCTCTGCAACAGTCCTTCTGCTCCCCAGTCTCCAATATCTGCTCTCTGTAACAGTCTTTCTGTACCGCATTCACAAAACTCTGCTCTCTTTAACGGTCCTTCTGCACCCCAGTCTTCAACCTCTGCTTTCTGTATCAGTCCTTCTGAACCCCAGTCTCCATCCTCTGCTTTCTGTGTCTATCCTTCTTTACCTCAGTCTCCAACCTGTGCTTTCTGTAACAGTCCATCTGCACCGAAGTCTCCAACCTCTGCTCTCTGTAACGGTCCTTCTGCACCCCAATTTCCAACCTCTGTTTTCTGTAACAGTCTTTCTGCACCTCAGTCTCCAAACTCTGCTTTCCGTAACAGTCCTTCTACCCCTCAATCTCCAACCTCTGCTCTCTGTAAAAGTACTTCTGAACCTCAGTCTGAAACCTCTCCTCTCCAGGATCCTTCTGCACCCCAGCCTTTAACCACTGCTCTCTGTAACAGTCCACCTGCACCTTAGTATCCAAACTCTGCTCTCTGTAAGATCCTTCAGCAACCCTTTCTTAAAATCTGCTCTCTGTAGCAGTCCGTCTGCACCCAAGTCTCCAACCTCTCATCTCTCTAACAGGCCTTCTGCAAGCCAGTCTCCAAATCTGCTCTCTTTAGCAGGCCTTCTGCATGCATGTCTCCAACCTCTGCTCTCTGAAACGATCCTTATGCACCCCAGTCTTTAACCTCTGAACTCTGCAATGATCCTACTGAACCCCAGTCTCCAACATCTGATCTCTAAAACAGTCCTTCTGCACCTAACTCTCCAAATTCTCCTCTCTGTAAGATCCTTCTGCACCGCTATCTCAAACTTCTGCTCTCTGTAACAGTCCTTCTTCACCCCAGTCTCCAACATCTGCTCTCCGCAACAGTTCTTCTTCACCCGAGTCTCCAAACTCTGCTCTGTGTAACAGTCCTCCTGTACTGCAGAATCCAATCTCTGCTCTCTGTAACAATCTTTCTGCACCCCAGACTCCAGTCTCTGCTTTCTGTATCAGTCCTTCTGCAACCCAGTCTCCCACCTCTGCTCTCTATAACAGTCCTCCTGCACCCCAGTCTCCAAAGTCCGCTATTTGCAACAGTCCTTTTGCACCCCAGGCTCCAACCTCTGCTCTCTGTAACAATCCTCTGCACCTCAGTCTCCAAACTCTGTACTCTACAACGTTACATCTGCAGCTCAGTCTCCAACATCTACTCTCTGTAACAGTCTTTCTGCACCTAAGTCTTCAACCTCTGCTCACTGTAGAATCCTTCTCCAACCAAGTCTCAAAACTCTGCTCTCTGTAACAGTCCTTCTGCACACCAGTCTCCAACCTCTGCTCTCTGCACCGATCCTTCTTCATCCCAGTCTCCAACATCTGCTCTCTGCAACAATCCTTCTGAACACCAGTCTCCAACATCTGCGCTCTGCAACAGTCCTTCAGAAAGTCAGTCTAAACACTCTGCTCTCTGCAACGATCCTTCTGCAACTCAGTCTCCTATCTCTTCTCTCTGTAAGAGCCTTCTAAAACCAAGTCTTCAGACTCTGCTCTCTGTAATAGTCCTTCTGCAGAATAGTTTTCAACCTTTGCTCTCTGTAACAGGAATTTTACAACCCAGTCTCGAACCTCTGCTCTCTGTAACAGGCCTTCAGAATTCCAGTCTCCAACCTCTTCTCTCTGCAATGATTTTTCTCCACCCCAGTCTCCAACCTCTGCTGTCGGCAACAGTCCTGCACCCTAGTCACTAACCTCTGATCTCTGTATGTTCCTTATGCACACCAGTCTCCAACCTCTTCTCTCTGCAACGATTCTTTTTCATCCCAGTCTCGAACATCTGCTCTCTGCAACAGTCCTTTTGCACCCCAGTGTCTAAACTCTGTTCTCTGTAAGATCTATTTGAACCCCAGTCTCCAACCTCTGCTCTCTGTAACAGTCCTTCTTCACACCAGTCTCCAAACTCTGCTCTCTGTAACTGTCCTTCTGCACCTCAGTCTCGAAACTCTGCTCTCTGAAACAGGCAATCTGCACCTCAGTTTCTAAAATATGCTCTCTGCAACGATCCTTCTGGACCCCAGTATCCAACTTCTGCTCTCATCAACAGTCCTTCTGCACCACATCTCCAACCTCTGCTCTCTATAAGATCCTTCTGCACTCCAGTTTCTAAACTCTGCTCTCTGTAACATTTCTTCTCCACCCCAGTCTCCAACTTCTGTCCTCTGCAACATTCCTTCTGCTCCCGTCTCTGAGATCTGCTCTGTGTAACAGTCCTTCTGTACTGCAGTCTCCAAACTCTGATCTCCGTAACACTGCTTCTATACCTCAGTCTCTAACCTCTGCTCTCTGTAACAGTCTTTCTGCACCAAAGTCTCCAACCTCTGCTATTGGTAAAAGTTCTATACCGCAGTCTTCAACCTCTGCTCTCTTTAATGGTTTTTCTGCATTCCAATTTCCAAACTCTGCTTACTGTAACAGTCCTTTTGCACCTGAATCTCAAAACTCTGCTCTCTGTAACAGTCCTTCTACACCCCAGTCTCCAACCTCTGCTCTCTGCAGCAGTCCTTTTGCACCCCAGTCTCCAACATATGCTCTCTGCAACAGTCTTTTTGTACCTCAGTCTGAAAACTCTGCTATCTGGAACGAACCTTCTGCACCCCAGTCTCCTACCTCTGTTCTCTGTAACATTCCATCTACACCTAAGTCTCCAACCTCTGCTCTCTTTAACAGTCCTTCTGCAACTCAGTCTCCAAATTATGCTCTCTGTAAGATCCTTCTTCACGGCTGTCTCCAACCTCAGCTCTCTGTAACAGTCTTTTTGCACCCCAGTCTCCAAACTCTGCTCTCTGCAACAGTACTTCGGCACCCTAGTTACCAACATCAGCTCTATTTTACAGTCCTTCTGCAACCCAGTCTCCAACCTCTGCTCTCTGTAACAGTCCTCCTGTACTGCAGAATCCAACCTCTGCTCTCTGTAACGGTCTTTCTGCACCCCAGTCTCCAATCTCGGCTTTTTGTATCAGTCATTCTGCACCCCAGTCTCCAAACTCTGCTCTCTATAACAGTCCTTCTGAACCCCAGTCTCCAAAATCCGCTGTCTGCAACAGTCCTTCTGAACCCCAGTCTCCAACCTCTGCTCTCTATAACAATCCTTCTGCACCTCACTCTCCAAACTCTGTACTCTGCAACTTTACTTCTGCACCTCAGTCTCCAACATCTACTCTCTGTATCAGTCTTTATGCACCTGATTCTTCAACATCCGCTCTCTGTAGGTTCCTTCTCCAACCCAGTCTCCAACCTTTGCTCTCCGTAACCATCCTTCTGCACCCAAGTCACCAAACTCTGTTCTCTCTAAGGATCCTTCTACACCTCACTCTCCAACCTCAGCTCTCTGAAAGGATTCTTCTGCACCACAGTCTCCAACCTCTTCCCTCTACAACAGTCCTTCTGCACACCAGTCTCCAACATCAGCTCTCTGCAACAGTCATTCAGCAACTCAGTCTAAAACCTCTGCTCTCTGCAATGATCCTTCTGCACCTCAGTCTCCTACCTCTGCTCTCTGTAAGGCCCTTCTACAACCCAGTCTCTAAACTCTGCTCTCTGTAAAAGTCCTTATGCAGAATAGTTTCCAACTTCTGCTCTCTGTAACAGGAATTTTGCAACCCAGTCTCGAACCTCTGCTCTCTGTAACAGGCCTTCAGAACCCCAGTCTCCAACCTCTTCTCTCTGCAATGATTTTTCTCCACCCCAGTCTCCAAACTCTGCTCTCTGTAACAGTCCTTCTGAACCCCAGTCTCCAATCTCTACAACGATACTTCTGCACCCTAGTCTCCAAAGTCTGCTCTCTGTAACAGTCCTTCTGCACCCCAGTCTTCAAACTCTGCTTTCTGTAACCGTCTTCTGCATCTCAGTCTCCATCCTATGCTCTATGCAACAGTTCTTCTTCACCCACGTCTCCAACGTCTGCTCTCTGAAAAAGTCTTTCTAAACCCTAGTCTCCAAACTCTGCTCTCTGTAACAGTCCTTCGACACCCCATTCTCCATACTCTACTCGCCCCAAGGATACTTCTGCACCCCAGTCTCCATCCTGTGCTCTCTGCAGCTTTCCTTTTTCACCCCAGTCTCAAGCATCTGCTCTCTGCAACAGTCATTCTCCACCCCACTCTGCAAACTCTGATCTCTGTAACAGTCCTTCTGGACCCCTTCTCCAACCTCTACTTTCTGCTACATTTTTTCTACACCCCAGTCTCCACCCTCTGCTCTAAGCAAAAGTTTTTCTGCACCCCAGTCTCCAAAATCTTCTCTATGTAACTATCTTTCTCACCTCAGTCTCCAAACTCTACTCTCTGTAACAGTGCTTCTGCACCTCAGTCTCTAAACTCTGCTCTCTGTAAGATCCTTCTGCACCCCAGTTTTCAAACTCTGCTCTGTAACAGGCCCTCTGCACCCCAGTCTCCAACCTCTGCTCTCTGTATCAGTCCATCTGCATCCCAGTCTCCAAACTCTGCTCTCTGCAACGATCCTTCTGCACCCCAGTATCCAACATTTGCTCGCTGTAACAGTCCTTGTGCAACCCAGTCTCCAACATCTGCTCTCTGTAACATTTCTTCTGTACCTCAGTCTGAAAAATCTGCTCTCTGCAACAATCGCTCTGTAGCCCAGTCTCCAACCTCTGCTCTATGTAACAGTATTTCTGTACCTCTGTCTCCTAACTCTGCTCTCTGTAAGACCATTCTGAAACCCAGTCTGAAAACTCTGCTCTCTGTAACAGTCCTTCTGCACCCCAGTCTACAACCTCTGCTCTCTGAAATAGGCCTTCTGCATCCCAGTCTCCAACCTCTGCTCAATGAAAAAGGCCTTCTGCACCTTAGTCTCCAAGCTCTACTCTCTGCTACAATCCTTCTTCACCCCAGTCTCCTACCTCTTCTCTCTAAAACAGTTCTTCTGCACCCCAGTCTCCTACCTCTGCTCTCTGTAAGATCCTTCTGCACACCAGTCTCAAACCCCTTCTCGCTGTAACAGTCCTTCTGGAACCTATCTCCAAACTCTGCTCTCTGCAATGGTCATTCTGCACCCCACTCTCCAACCTTGGTTTTCTGCAACAGTCCTTCTACACCCCAGTCTCCAAACTCTGCTCTCTGTAACAGTTCTTCTGTACCAGAGTCTCAAACCTCTGCTCTCTGTAACGGTCCTTCTGAAGCCCAGTCTCCAACATCTGCTTTCTTTGTCAGTCTTTCTGCACACCAGTATCCAACCTCTGCTCTCTGTAACAGTCCTTCTGCACCTCAGACTCCAACCTCTGCTTTCAGCAACAGTATATGTGAACCCCAGTCTCCTAACTCTGCTCTCTGCAACATTCCTTCTGCACCCCAGTATAAAACCTATGCTCTCTGTAAACGTCCGTCTGCACCCCAGTCTCCAACCCCTGCTCTCTGTAATGATCCTTCTGCACCCCAGTCTCAAACATCCGCTCTCTGTAACAGTCCTTCTGCACTGCAGTCTTCAAACTCTTTACTCTGTAAGATCATTCTGAAACCCAGTCTCCAACGTCTGCTATCTGTAACTGTCCTTCTGCACCCCAGTCTTTAACCTCTGTTCTCTGCAACAGTCCTTCTTCACCTCAGTCTCTAAACTCTGCTTTCTGCAACAGTCCTTCTGCACCCAAGTCTCCAACCTCTGCTCTCGGCAACATTCCTTCTGCACTCCAGTCTCCAAACTGTGCTCTCTGTAAAAGTCTTTCTGCACCCCAGTCTCCAAACTCTGTTCTCAGTAACGATCCTTCTGCACCCCAGTCTTGAAACTCTGTTCTCTGCAACGATCCTTCTGCACATACGTTTCCAACCTCTGCTCTCTGCAACGATCCTACTGTACCCCAGTCTCAAACCTCTGCTCTCTGCAAAAGTCCTTGTGAACCCCAGTCTCCATCATCTCCTTTGTGCAACAGTTCTTCTGTACCTCAGTCAGAAAAACCCCCTCTCTGTAATCCTCCATCTGCAACCCAGTCTCCAAAATATGCTCTTTGTAACAGTCCTTCCTTACCTCAATCTCCAATCTCTGCTCTATGCAACAGTCCTTCTGCGCACAAGTCTCTAACATCTGCTCTCTTAAATAGTCATTCTAAAACCCAGTCTCCAACATCTCCTCTATGCAACAATCTTTCTACACCCCAGTCTCCATACTCTGATCGCCCCAACGATCCTTCTGCACCCCAGTCTCCAAACTCTGTGCTCTACATCAGTTCTTCAGCACCCCAGTCTCCAACCTCTGCTCTCTGAAACAGTTCTTCTGTACCACAGTCTCCAACATTTGTTCTCTGTAAGGGTCCTTATGCACCCCAGTATGCAACTTCTGCTTTCTGTATCAGTCGTTTTGAACCAAAGTCACCAAACTCTGCCCTCTGTAACCGTCCTTCTGCAACTCAGTCTGCAACCTCTGCTCTCTGCAAAAGTCCTTCTGCACCCCAGTCTCGATCCTCTGCTCTCTGCAATAGTCCTTTGGTACCCCAGTCTCCAAAATCTGCTCTCTGCAACAGTCATTCTCCACCCCAGTCTCCAAACTTTGCTCTCTGTAGCAGTCCTTTTGTACTGCATTCTACAACCTCTGCTCTCTGTAATGGTACTTCTGCACCCGAGTCTCCAACCTATGCTGTCTGTGTCAGTCCATCTGCACCCCAGTCTTCAACCTCTGCTCTGTACATCTGTCCTTCTGCACTTTAGTCTCCAACCTGTGCTCTCTGCTACAGTCCTTCTGGACCCCAATCTCTAAACTCTACTCTCTGCAACAGTCCTTGTACATCCCAGTCTAAAACCTCTGCTCTCTGCATCAGTCCTTCATAACCCCAGTCTCCAAATTGTGCTCTCTGTAACAGGCCTTCTGCACTCCAGTCTCCAACCTCTGCTCTCTGTATCAGTCCATCTGCACCCCAGTCTCTAACGTTTGCTCACTGTAACGATCCTTCTGCATCTCAGTCTCCAACCTCTGCTTGCTTCAACAGTCCTTGTGCAACCCAGTCTACAACATCTGTTCTCTGCAACATTTCTTCTGTACCTCAGTCTGAAAAATCTGCTGTCTGCAATAATCCTTCTGCACCTCAGTCTCCAACCTGTGCTCTCTGTAACAGACCTTCTGCACCTCAGTCTCAAAACTCTGCTTTCAGCAGCACTCCTTCTGCATCCCAGTCTCCAACCTCTGCTCTCTGCAACATTCCTTCTGCTTCCCAGTATCAAACCTGTGCTTTCTGTAAAAGTCCATCTGCACCCCAGTCTCCAACCTCTGCTCTCTTTAACGATCTTTCTGCACATCAGACTCTAACCTCCACTCTCTGCAACATTCCTTCTGCACCTCAGTCTCCAACCTCTGCTCTCTGCAACGATCCTTCGGCACCCCAGTCTCAAACCTCTGCTCACTGCAACAGTCCTTGTGAACCCCAGTCTCCAACATCTGCTTACTGCAACAGTTCTTCTGTACCTCAGTCTGAAAACTCTGCTCTCTGCAACAGTCCTTCCACACCCCAGTCTCCAACCTCTGCTCTCTGCAACAGTCCTACTAAACCCTAGTCTCCATACTCTGCTCACCCCAACGATCCTTCTGCACCCCAGTCTCTAAATTTTGTTCTCTATATCAGTTCTCTGCACCCCAGTCTCCAACCTCGGCACTCTGTAACAGTCCTTCTGTACCGCCGTCTCTAAACTCTGTTCTCTGTAAGGGTCCTTATGCACCCCAGTATCCAACCTCTGCTTTCTCTATCAGTCGTTTTGCACCACCGTCTCCAAACTCTTCCCTCTCTAATAGTCCTTCTGCAACTCGGTCTGAAACCTCTGCTCTCTGCAACAGTCCTTCTGCACCCCAGTATCCTTCCTCTACTCTCTGCAACAGTCCTTTTGCACCCCAGTCACCAACATATGCTCTCTGCAACAGTAATTCTCCACCCCAGTCTCCATCCTCTACTCTCTGTAACACTCCATCTGTACTGCATTCTCCAAACTCTGCTCTCGGTAAGGGTACTTCTGCATCCGAGTCTCCAACCTCTGTTTCTGTATCAGTCTTTCTGAACCCCAGTCTCCAAACTTTGCTCTGTGTAACTGTACTTCTACACCTTAGTCTCCAACCTCTGCTCTCTGCTACACAATTTCTGGACCCCAATTTCCAATCTCTACTCTGCAACAGTCCTTCTACATCGCAGTCTAAAACCTCTGATCCTTGCAAAAGTTTTTGTGCACGCCAATCTCCAACCTCTACTCTCAGCAACAGTCCTTCTGAACCTCAGTCTCCAAACTCTGCTCTCTGCAACATTCCTTCTGCACCCCAATATCAAACCATTGCTCTTTGTAAAAGTCCGTCTGAACTTCAGTCTCCAACCTCTGCTCTCTGTAACGATCGTTCTGCACCTCAGTCTCGAACCTCCGCTCTCTGTAACAGTCCTTCTGCACCTCAGTCTCCAAACTCTTTTCTCTGTAAGATCCTTCTGAAACCCAGTCTCCAAAGTCTCCTCTCTGTAACAGTCCTTCTGCACCCCAGTCTTTAACCTCTGCTATCTGCAACAGTCCTTCTGCACATCAGTCTCCTACCTCTGCTTTCTGCAACAGTCCTCTGCAAACAAATCTCCAACCTCTGCTCTCCGCAACATTTCTTCTGCACCCAAGTATCCAACCTGTGCTCTTTGTAAAAGTCCTTCTGCACCCCAGTCTCCAAACTCTGCTTTCTGCTCGCCCCAACGATCCTTCTGCACCCCAGTCTCAAACGTCTGCTCTCCGCAACAGTCCTTATACACCCCAGTCTCCAACCTCTGCTCTCTGCAACAGTCCTTCTACACCCCAGTCTCCAAACTCTGCTTTCTGCAACGATCCTTCTGTACCCCAGTGTGAAACCTCTGCTAGCTGAAACAGTCCTGGTGAACCCCAGTTTCCAACATCTGCTTTCTGCAACATTTCTTCTGTACCTCCGTCTGAAAACTCTGCTCTCTCCAAAAATCCATCTGCACCCCAGTCTCAAAACTCTGTTCTCTGTAACCGTCCTTCTGTAACTCAGTCTCAAATCACTGCTCTCTGCAACAGTCCTTCTACACCCAAGTCTCCATACTCTGATCGCCCCAACGGTCCTTCTGCACCCCAGTCTCTAAACTCGGTTCTCTACATCGGTTCTTCTGCAACCCAGACTCCAACCTCTGCTCTCTGTAACAGTCCATCTGTACCACAGTCTCCAACCTCTGTTCTCTGTAAGGGTCTTTATGCACCCCAGTATCCAACCTGTGCTTTCTGTATCAGTCCTTTGAACCACAGTCTCTAAACTCTGCCCTCTGTAACCATCTTTCTGCAACTCAGTCTGCAACCTCTGTTCTCTGCAACAGTCCTTTTGCACCCCAGTCTCCAAAGAGAGTCTCTTTGCTCTCTCTAACAGTCCTTCTGTACTGCATTCTCCAACCTCTGCTCTCTGTACAAGAACTTCTGCACCCCAATTTCCAACCTCTGCTTTCTGTGTCAGTCCTTCTGCAACCCAGTCTCCAACCTCTGCTCTGCGTAACTGTCCTTCTGCACCTTAGTCTCCAGCCTCTGCTCTCTGCTACATTCCTTCTGAATCCCAATCCCCAACCTGTACTCTCTGCAACAGTCCTTGTACATCCCAGTCTAAAACCTCTGCTCCCTGCATCAGTCCTTCTGCACCCCTGTCTCCAACCTCTGCTCTCTGTAACAATCCTTCTGCATCACAGTCTTCAACCTCTGCTCTCTGCAACGGTCCTTCTGAACCTCAGTCTCCAACTTCTACTCTCTGTAACAGTGATTCTGCACCTCAGTCTCCATTCTCTGCTTTCTGTATGATCCTTCTGCAACCCAGTCTTCAAACTCTTCTCTCTGTAACAGTCCTTCATCACCCCAGTCTCTAAATTGTGCTCTCTGTAACAGGCCTTCTGAACTCCAGTCTCCAACTGCTGCTCTCTGTATCAGTCCATCTGCACCCCAGTCTCTAACATCTGCTCACTGCAACGATTCTTCTGCACCCCAGTTTTCAAAATGTGCTTTCTGTAACGATCCTTCTGAATCCCAGTGTCAAAACTCTGCTCTCTGTAACAGGTCTTCTGAACCCCAGTCTTAAAACTCGGCTCTCTGTAACAGGCCTTCTGCTCCCCAGTCTCCAACCATTTCTCTCTGCAACGATCCTTCAACACCTCAGTCTCCAACCTCTGCTCTCTGAAACAGTCCTTGTGCACCTCAGTCTCCAACCTCTGCTCTATGTAACAGTCCTTATGCACCTTAGTAACAAACCTCTGCTCTCTGCAACACTTCTTCTGCTCCCCAGTAACCAAAATCTGCTCTGTTTAACGATCCTTCTGCACCTTAGTTTCGAACCTCTGCTCTCTGCAATGATATTTCTGCACCCCAGTCTCCAACCTCTGCTCTTTTTATCAGTAATTCTGCACCCATGTCTCCTAACTCTGCTCTCTGCAACATTTCTTCTGCACCCCAGTCTCCAACCTGTGCTCTCTGCAACAGTCCTTCTGCACAGCAGTCTCCAATATATTCTTTCTGCAACAATCCTTCTACTACCCAGTCTCCAAACTCTGCTCTCTGTAAAAGACCTTTTGTATCGCAGTCTCCAACCTCTTCTCTTTGTAATGGTCCATCTGCTCCCCAATTGCCAACCTCTCCTTTCTGTAACTATTTTTCTGCACCCCAGTCTCCAAACTCTTCTCTCTGCAACGATCCTTCTGTACCTCAGTCTCCAACATCTGCTCTCTGTAAAAGTCCTTCTGCAACTCAGTCTCCATCCTTTGCTCTCTGTAAAAATCCTTCTGCACCTCAGTCTTCAACGTCTTCTCCCTGTAACAGTCTTTCTGTACCGCAGTCTCCAACCTCTTCTCTTTATAATGTTACTTCTGCACCCAAATTACCAACCTCTGCTTTCTGAAACAGTCCTTCTGCACCTGAGACCCAAACCTCTGCTCTCTGTAACAGTCCTTCTAAGCCTCACTCTGAAACCTCTTCTCTCTGCAACAATCATTCTAAACCCCAGTCTCCAAACTGTGCTATCTGTAACAATCCTTCTTAACCCCAGTCTCAAACATCTGCTCTCTGTAACAGGTCTTCTGCAACTCAGTCTCCAAACTCTTCTCTCTGTAACAGGCCTTCTGTCCCAGTCTTCAACCTCTTCTCTTCTGCACCTCAGTTTCCAACCTCTGCTCTCTTCAACAGTATTTCTGCCCCCCAGTCTCAAACATCTGCTCTCTGTAAGATCCTTCTGCACCCCGTTTTTTAAACTTTGCTCTCTGTAACAGTCATTCTGAACCTCAGTCTCCAAACTCATCTCTCTGCAACGGCCCTTCTGCACCCCAGTATCCCACCTCTTTTCTCTGCAACAGTAATTCTGCACCCCAGGCTACAAACTCTGCTGTCTGTAATAGTCCTTCTGCACCCCAGTCTCCAAACTCTACTTTCCGTATCAGTTATTCTGCACCCAGTCTAAAACCTCTGCTCTATGTAACAGTCCTTCTGCACCTCAGTCTCCAAACTCTGCACTCCGCAACAGTCTTTCTGCACCCCAGTCTCCAACCTCTGTTCTGTGCAAAAGTCCTTCTATACACCAGTCTCCAATATCTGCTCTCTGCAACGATCCTTCTGCATCCCAGTCTCCAACGTCTGCTCTCTGAAACAGTCCTTCTACACAACAGTCTCCACCTTCTGCTCTCTACTACAGTCCTTCTGCACCCCAGTCTCCAACCTCTGCTCTCTTCAACATTTCTTCTGCACCCCAGTCTCCAAACTGTGATCTCCCAAATCTGCTCTCTACAAAGATGTTTCTGCGGCGCAGTCTACAAACTCTACTCTGTAAAAGTCCTTTTGTATGTCAGTCTCCAACCTCTGCTCTCTATAACGGTCCTTCTACACCCCAATTTTCCAACCTCTGCTCTCTGTAACAGTCCTTCTAAGCCTCAGTCTGAAATTTCTGTTATCTGCAACAGTGCTTCTAAACAACAGTCTCCAAACTGTGCTATTTGTAACAATCCTTCTGCACCTCGGTCTCCAAAATCTGCTCTCTGTAACAGGCCTTCTGCACCCCAGTCGCCAACCTCTTCTCTCTGCAACAGTCCTTCTACACCTCAGTCTCTAACCTCTGCTCTCTGCAGCAGTCCTTCTAAACCGCAGTCTCCAACCTCTGCTCTCTGCAATGATCCTTCTGCATCCCAGTCTCCAACAATTGCTCTCTGCAAAGTCCTTCTGCACCCCAGGCTACAACCTCTGCTCTATGCTACAGTACTTCTGCACCCCAGTCTTCAACCTCTTCTCTCTGCAACATTTCTTCTGCATCCAATTCTCCGAACTGTGCTCTCTGTAACTGTCCTGCTGCAACCCAGTCTCCAACCTCAGCTCTCTGTAGCAATCCTTCTGCACCTCATTCTCCGACCTCTGCTCTCTTCAACGATCCTTCTGCACCCCAGTCTCCATTCTCTGCTCTCTCTAAGAATCCTTTTGCACCCCAGTCTCCAACCTCTCTTCTCTGTAAAAGTCATTCTCCAAGTTCTGCAATCTGCAACAGTCCTTCTGCACCCCAGTCTCAAACCTCTGCACTCAGAAATGATCTTTCTGCACCTCAGTCTCCAACCTCTGCTCTCTTAAATAGTCCTTCTGCACCCCAGTCTCCAACATCTGCTCTCTGCAACGATCCTTCTTCTCCCCAGGCTCCAACCTCTGCTCTCTGCAACGGTCCTTCTACATCCCACTTTCCAAAATCTGCTCTCTGTAACAGTCCTTTTGCACCTAAGTTTCCAAACTCTGCTCTCTGAAACAGTCCTTCTGAACCCCTGTCTCCAACATCTGCTCTCAGTAACAGTTCTTCTGCACCCCAATCTCCAAACTCTGCTCTCTGTAGCAATACTTCTGCACCTCAGTCTCCACACGCTACTCTCTGTAAAAGTCCTTCTTCACCTTAGTCTCCATCCTCAGCTCTCTGTAAGATCCTTCTGCAACCAATTCTCCAAACGCTGCTCTCTGTAACAGTCTTCTGCACTCCAGTCTCCAAACACTGCTCTCTGTAACAAGCCTCCAGCACCCCAAACTTAAAACTCTGCTCTCTCTAACAGGCCTTCTGCACCCGAGTCTCCAACCTTTTCTCTCTGCAACGATTCTGCTGCATCCCAGTCTCCAAACTCTGCTCTCTGTAACAGTCCTTCTGCACCCAATGATCCAACATCTGCTCTCTGAAACTGTCCTTCTGCTCCTCAGTCTGAAAACTCGGCTCTCTGCAAAAATCCTTCTGCATCCGAGGTTCCAAACTTTGCTCCCTGTAACAGTCTTTCTGAACCTCAGTCTACAAAATGCTCTCTGTAATATCCTTCTGCAACCCAGTCACGAAATTGTGCTATCTTTACAGTCCTTCTGCACCTCAGTCTACAAACTCTGCTCTCTGTAACAGGCAAACTGCACCCCAGTCTCCAATCTCTGCTCTCTTTAACAGGCCTTCTGCACCCCAGTCTCCAACCTCTTCTCTCTGCAAGGATCTCTCTTAACCTCAGTCTCCAACCTCTGTTCCGTGCAACAGTCCTTCTGCACCCCAGTCTCTAACTTCTGCTCTCTGTAACAATCCTTCTGCACCTCAGTCTACAACCTCTGCTCTCTGCAATGGTTCTTCTGCACCCCAGTCTCCACACTCTGTTCTCTGCAAAAGTCCTTCTGCACCTGAGTCTCCAACCTATGCTCTCTGCAACAGTCCTTTCGCACGCCAGTCTCCAACCTCTGCTCTCTGCTACAGGACTTCTTCACCCCAGTCTCCAACATCTGCTCTCTGTATCAGTCCATTTGCACCTCAGTTTCCAAACTCTGCTCTCTGCAGCAGTCCTTTTACTCCCCAGTAACCAAAATCTGCTCTGTGTAACCATCCTTCTGCACCTTAGTTTCCAACTTCTGCTCTCTGCAACGATCCTCCTGCACCCCAGTCTTCAAACTCTGATCTCTGTATCAGTCCTTCTGCAACACAGTCTCCAACATCTGCTCTGTGTAACGATCCTTCTGCACCTAATCTCCAAATTCTGCTCTCTTTAAAAGTCCTTCTGCACCTCAGTCTCAAAGCTCTGCTCTCTTTAACAGTCCTTCTGCACCCCAGTCTCCGACATCTGCTCTCTGCAACGATCCTTCTTCTCCCCAGGCTCCAATCTCTGCTCACAGCACCGGTCCTTATACACCCCAGTTTCCAATCTCTGCTCTCTGTGACACTCTCTCTGCACCCCAGTCTCCACCCTCTACTCTCTGTAAAAGTCCTTCTGCATCTCTGTCTCAAATCTCTGTTCTCTGTAAGATCCTTCTGCCATGCATTCTCCTAATGCTGGTCTCTGTAACAGTCCTTCTGCATCCCAGTCTCCAATTTCTGCTCTCTGTAACAGGCCTTCTGCACCCCAGTCTTCAACCTCTGCTCTCTGTAACAGGCCTACTGCACCCCAGTCTCCAACCTGTGCTCTCTGCAACGATCCTTCTGCACCCCAGTCTCAAAATTCTGCTCTCTGCAACAGTCCTCTGCACCCCAGGATCCAACATCTGCACTCTGCAACAGTCATTCTGCACCTAAGTCTGAAAACTCTTCTATCTGCCACAATCCGTCTGCACACCAGTTTTCAACCTTTGCTCTCTGTAATAGTCCTTCTGAACCTCAGTCTCCAAAATGCTCTCTGTAAGATCTTTGAGCAACCCAGTCTCGAAATTGTGCTATCTGTAACATTCCTTTTGCACCCCAGTCTCCAAACTCTGCTCTCTGTAACAGGCCTTCTGCACCCCAGTCTCCAAACTCTTCTCTCTGCAACGATCCTTCTTAACCTCAGTCTCCAAACTCTGTTCTCTGCAACAGTCCTTCTGAACCCCAGTCTCTGACCTCTGCTCTCTGTAACAATCCTTCTGCACCACGGTCTCCAAACTTTGCTCTCTGTAAAAGTCCTTCTCTACTGCAGTCTCCAAACTCTTTTCTCTGTAAGGGTTCTTCTGAACCCCAGTCTCCAACCTCTGCTTTGTTTATCAGTTCTTTTGCACCCCAGTCTCCAACCTGTGCTCTCTGTATCAGTCCTTTTGCACCTCAGTCTCCAACCTCTGTTCTCTGCAGCAGTCTTTTTACACCCCAGGAACCAAATTCTGCCCTGTGTAACTATCCTTCTGCACCATAGTTTCCAACCTCTGCTCTGTGCAACGATCCTTCTGCAGCCCAGTATCCAAACTCTGTTCTCTGTATCAGTCCTTCTGCACCACAGTCTCCAAACTCTGCTCTCTGCATACGTCCTTATGCACCCAAGTCTCCTATCTCTGCTCTCTGCAACATTTCTTCTGCACCCCAGTCTCCAAACTTTACTCTCTGTAACTGTCCTTCTGCAACTCAGTCTCTAAACTCTGCTCTCTTTAATAGTCCATCTGCACCCCAGTCTCCAACATCTGCTCTCTGCAATGATCCTTTTTCTACCCAGTCTCGAAACTCTGCTCTCTGTAAAAGTTCTTTTGTATCGCAGTCTCCGAACTCTTCTCTATGTAACGGTCAATCTGCACCCCAATTGCCAACCTCTACTTTCTATAAAAGTCCTTTTGCACCACAGACTCCAACCTCTCCTCTCTGTAACAGTCTTTCTAAGCCTCAATCTGAAACCTCTGATCTCTACATCGATCCTTCTACACCCCAGTCTCCAAACAGTGCTATCTCTAACAATCCTTCTGTACTCAAGTCTCCAACATCTGCTCTCTGTAACAGGTCTTCTGCAACCCAGTCTCCAAACTCTGCTCTCTGTAACAGTCCTTCTGCAGCTCAGTCTCCAACTTCATCACTCTGCAACGGACCTTCTGCTCTCCAGTTTCCAACCTCTGCTCTCTGCAAGGATCATTCTGCATTCCAGTCTCCAACGTCTGATGTCTGCAACAGTCCTTCTACACGCCAGTCTCCAACCTCTGCTCTCTGCTACAGTCCTTCTGCATCCCATTCTCCTAACTCTGCTCTCTGCAACATTTCTTCTGCACCCCAGTCTCCAACCTGTGCTTTCTGTAACTATCCTACTGCAACCTGGTCTCCAAACTCTGCTCTCTGTAACAGTCCTTCTGCACCCCAGTCTCCAACATCTGCTCTCTGCTATGATCCTTCTTCTCCCCAAGCTCCAAGCTCTGCTCTGTGAAACGGTCCTTCTGCACCCCAGTTTTCAAACTATGCTCTCTGTAACAGTCTTTCTGCACCTCATTCTCCAAACATTGCTCTCTGCAACAGTCAGTTCTTCTGCACCCCAATCTCAAAATTCTGCTCTCTTTAACACTCATTCTGCACCCCAGTCTCCACACTCTGATCTCTGTTACAATCCTTCTGGACCTCACTCTCAAACCTCTACTCTCTGTATCAGTTCTCCTGCACCTTCGTCTCTAAATTTGTTCTCTGCAATAGTCCTTCTGAACCCCAGTTCTAACCTGTGCTCTCTACAACATTTCTTCAGCTCCCCAGTCTCCGAACTGTGCTTTCAGAACCATTGTTCCTGACCCCAGTCTCCAACCTCTGCTCTCTGTAAAGATTCTTCTGCACCTCCGTCTCCAAACTCTGATCTCTGAAACGATCCTTCTGCACCTCAGGTTCCAATGTCTGCAAGATTTTTCTTTTTTTTTTTTTTTTTATTGGTTGTTCACAACATTACAAAGCTCTTGACATATCATACTTCGAACAATAGTTTCAAGTGAGTTATGAACTCCCATTTTTACCCCAAATACAGATTGCAGAATCACATAGGTTACACATTCACATTTTTACATAATGCCATACTAGTGACTGATGTATTCTGCTACCTTTCCTATCCTCTACTATCCCCCTCCCCCCCATCTTTTCTTTCTATCCCATCTACTATAATTCATTTCTCTCCTTATTTTTCTTCCAATTCCCCTCACAACATCTTTTATGTAGTTTTTTATAACAATGAGGGTCTCTTTCCATTTCCATGCATTTCCACTTTTCTCTCTCTTTCCCTCCCATCTCGTGCCTCTGTTTAATGTCAATCTTTTCTTCCTGCTCTTCCTCCCTACTCTATTCTTAGTTGCTCTCATTATATCAAAGAAGACATTTGGTATTTGTTTTTTAGGGATTGGCTAGCTTCACTGAGCATAATCTGCTCTAATGCCATCCATTTCCCTGCAAATTCCATGATTTTGTCATTTTTTAGTGCTGTGTAATACTCCATAGTGTATAAATGCCACATTTTTTTAATCCATTCATCCATTGAAGGGCATCTGGGTTGGTTCCACAGTCTAGCTATTGTGAATTGTGGTGCATAATTTTTTTGATGTGTCTTTGTATCCGATTCGCCAGAATTTTATTGAGGATTTGTGCATCTAGGTTCATCAGAGATATTGGTCTGTAGTTTTCTTTCTTTGCTGTGTCTTTGTCTGGTTTCGGAATCAATGTGATGTTGGCCTCATAGAATGAATTTGGAAGGACTCCCTCTTTTTCTATTTCCTGGAATAACTTGAAAAGTATTGGTATTAATTCTTCTTTAAAGGTTTTGTAAAACTCCGCTGTATACCCATCCGGTCCTGGGCTTTTCTTGGTTGGTAGTCTTTTGATTACTTCTTCAATTTCATCCATTGATATTGGTCTGTTCAAATCGTGTGTGTCCTCCTGACTCAGTCTGGGCAAATCATATGTCCTAAGAAATTTATCGATGTCTTCACTATCTTCTATTTTATTGGAATATAGGTTTTCAAAATAGTTTCTAATTGTCTTCTGTATTTCTGTGGCGTCTGTTGTGATATTGCCTTTTTCATCCCTTATGTTAGTAATTTGAGTTCTCTCTCTTCTTCTCTTCGTTAGCATGGCTAAAGGTTTGTCTATCTTGTTTATTTTTTCAAAGAACCAACTTTTAGTTTTGTTAATTTTTTCGATAGTTTCTTTTGTTTAAATTTCATTGATTTCCGCTCTGATTTTAATTATTTCTTGCTTTCTGCTGCATTTGCTATTGTTTTGCTCTTCCTTTTCTAGGGCTTTGAGATGAAGTGTGAGCTCATTTATTTGTTGGTTTTTCCTTTTTTTGAGGAATGACCTCCAGGCGATGAATTTCCCTCTTAAAACTGCTTTCATTGTGTCCCATAGATTCCGATAGGTTGTGTCTGCATTTTCATTTACCTCTAAGAATTTTTTGATTTCCTCCTTTATGTCTTCTGTAACCCTTTGATCATTCAGTAACATATTGTTCATTTTCCATGTGATATTGGATTTTCCCTTCCTTCTTTTATCATTAATTTCCAGTTTCAATCCATTATGATCAGATAAAATGCATGGTATAATCTCTACCCCTTTATATTTATTGAGGGTTGCCCTATGGCATAATATATGGTCTATTTTTGAGAAGGATCCATGTGCTGCTGAGAAAAAAGTATATCCATTCGATGATGGTTGGTATATTCTATATATGTCAGTTAAGTCTAGGTTATTGATTGTGGTATTGAGGTCTATAGTTTCTTTATTCAACTTTTGCTTGGAGGATCTGTCCAATGGTGAGAGAGGTGTGTTGAAGTCACCCATAATTATTGTGTTGTGGTCTATTTGATTCTTGAACTTGAGGAGAATTTGTTTTATAAACTTCGAAGCGCCATTATTTGGTGCATAAATATTGATAATTGTTATGTCTTGTTGTTTAATGGTTCTTTTTAACAGTATATAATGTCCTTCCTTATCCCTTTGGATTAACTTAGTCTTGAAGTTGATTTTATTCGATATGAGGTTGGCCACCCGTGCTTGCTTGCGAGGAGCGTGTGCGTGGTATATTTTTTTCCAACCTTTTACCTTTAGCCTGTGTATGTCTTTTCCAGTCAGGTGAGTCTCCTGGAGACAGCATATTGTTGGATTTGTTTTTTTGATCCATGTTACCAGCCTATATCTCTTTATTGGAGTGTTTAAACCATTAATGTTTAGAGTTACTATTGATATATGGTTTGTACTTCCAGCTATATTTGATTATTTATCTCGTTTTGTTTTTTTTTTTAATTGCGTTTGTTTCACCATGATTAGTTTTCCCCCCTCCGTCTGTCTTTACTGAGGTACTTCCCACTGTTGGCTTTGGTTATTGTTTTCCGTTTCTTCCTCGTGAAGTGTTTTGCTCAAGATGCTTTGCAACGCTGGTTTTCTGGCTGCAAATTCTTTTAGTTTTTGTTTATCGTGAAAGATTTTTATTTCGTTGTCGTATCTGAAGCTTAATTTTGCTGGGTACAGAATTCTTGGTTGGCATCCATTGTCTTTCAGTGTTTGAAATACGTTATTCCAGAATCTTCTTGCTTTCAGCGTCTGAGTTGAGAAGTCCGTTGTTAACCTTATTGGTTTACCCCTGAATGTAATCTTTCTCTTTTCTCTTGTAGCTTTTAATATTTTCTCTTTGTTCTGTATATTGGATATCTTCATAACAATGTGTCTTGGTGTTGGTCTACTGTGATTTTGTATGTTCGGTGTCCTGTATGCATCTACAATTTGAATATCTGTTTCCTTTTTTAATTCTGGAAAGTTTTCTGTGATTATTTCATCTAGTAGATTACTCATTCCCCTTGTTTGAATCTCTATCCCTTCCTCTATCCCAATGACTCTTAAATTTGGTTTTTTTATATTATCACATATCTCTTGTATGCTTCTCTCATGATTTTTAACCAGCCTATCTGAGATGGCTAGCCTCTTTTCCAGATGATATATTTTGTCTTCATTATCTGATGTTCTAGCTTCTACTTGCTCCACTCTATTAATGATACTCTCATTTGAGTTTTTAATTTGGTTTATGGTTTCTTTCATTTCTAAGATTATGGTTTGATTCTTTTTTATAGTCTCTATCTCCTGATAAAGATGCTTAACTTCTTCCTTTATCTGTTTGTGTAATACATTCTCAATGTGTTCTTTCGCTGCTTGAATTTGCTGTCTTGTATCCTCTTTAAGGTTCCGTTCCATCTGTCTCAGGTGTTCCATGAGTTCTTTATATGACCATTTTTCTGGTGGTTCTATATCCTCCTGAATATTTAGGCTGCCCTGCATTGTTTGCACTCCTTTTCTTCCTTGCTTTTTCATGCTGTTCATATTGTTTCTTGTTCTGTTTGACTGCTGAGTTACTGTTTACTCCTATAAATATATTTGAAGCTTGAGTGGAAAGGTATTAGAAGGGATGGGTAGAAGTCACTAAAGAGAATAAGAGTAAGCAGGTAGAATTCAAGGAAGGGGGAATAAGAAAATTAAAAAGAGATGTAAAGACAGGAGAAAAGAAGGATAGAAAAGAATAGAAGATTTAAAGGGATTTAAAGAGAAATAATAATAGTAGAAATGGAAAATGAGATGTAATAAATAGAATAAAATAAAATAAGATGGATTAAAAAACATTTAAAAAGACAGTAAAAAAAAAATTTATAAATGCAGTCCTAGAGTTCGATTAACTGCTCTTCCAGTGGGTAGAGCTATGCCCACCAGGCCAAGTTTCTCCTCTCAGTAGGCGGGAGTCAATCACTGTGCAGCGGTACTTCCTCCAGGATTGGGCGGGTCTCCCTTCCTGCTGTTCGCTGTGTGGGCGGGGCCTTTTGCAGAGCTGGTCAGGGGTCGTTTGCAGCACTGGGTTGGCAGGTGGAGGGTGGTCGTCTGCAGCTCCAAACCACCAGAGGAGGTTCACAGAGTCGGGCCCTCGGGGCCGGGCAGGCAGTGTTTGCTCCCCCACTCACTGCAAGTGTGTAGGCAGCGGCCGCTTGGCGGTAGCCAGCGGCGGTTCACAGAGCTGGTCTGCGGGGGGCCCAAGCAGCCAAGCAGGCAGCGCCAGCTCCCAAGTTCACTGCGCCGTGTGAGCAGCGGCTGGTTGAGGTTCACCAAGCCAGCCCGGGGGAGGGAGGGGGGACAGGCAGACAGCCAGCAACTGCTCCCAAGTTCGATGTTACGTGTGGGCGGTTCACAAAGCCGGGCTGCGGGGACCCAGGCAAGATTTTTCTGCACCAAGTTCCCAACCTCTGCTCTCTGTAACGGTCCTTCTGCACCTCAGTCGCCAACCTCTTCTCTCTGTACCAATCTTTCTGCACCTCAGTCTCCAACCTCTGCTCTCTCTAACAGGCCTTCTACACCCCAGTCTCTAACCCCTGCTCTCTGTAACAGTTCTTCTGCACCACAGTCTCGAACCTCTGCTCTTTGTAACAGTCCTTCTGCACCCGAGTCTCCAACCTCTGCTCTCTGTAACAATCCTTCTGCACCCCAGTCTCCAACCGCTGCTCTCTATACAGTTCTTCTGCACCCCAAAATCCAAACTCTGCTGTCTGTATCACTCCTTCTTCACCAAAGTCTCCATCAGCTGCTCTCTGTAAGAATCATTCTGAACCCCAGTCTCCAACCTCTGCTTTCTGTAAAAGTCCTTCTGCACCTCAGTCTCCAACCTCTGCTCTCCCTAACGGTTTTTCTCCACTCCAGTCTCTAACCTCTGCTCTCTGAAACGATCCATCTGCAACTCAGTCTCCATCCTCTGCTCTATATAACAGTCCTTCTGCACCCTAGTCTCCAACATCTGCTCTCTGAAAGAATCCTTCTTGTACCCAGTCTTTAACCTACGCTCTCTGTAACAGTTCTTTTGTATCACAGTCTCCAACCTCTTATCTTTGTAACGGTCCTTCTGCTCCCCAACTGCCAGCCTCTGCTTTCTGTAACAGTCTTTCTGCACCCCAGTCTCCAACCTCTTCTCTCTGAATCGATACTTCTGAACCTCAGACTCCAACCTCTGCTCTCTGCAACAGTCCTTCTGCACCCAGGTCTCCAGACTCTGCTCTCTGGAAGATCATTTTTCATCCCAGTCTCCAAACTCTGCTCTTTGTAGCAGTTCTGCTACACCTCAGTATCCAAACTCTGCTCTCTTTAAAAGTCCTTCCGCACCTCAGTATCCAAACTTTGCTCTCTGTAATGGTCCTTCTGCACCCCAGTCTCCAACCTCTGCTCTCTGTAACAAACCTTCTGCACCTCAGTCTCCAACGTCTTCTCTCTGTAACAGTCCTTCTCTACCCCATTCTGCAACATCTGCTCTCTGCAACCGTCTTTCTGCACCCCAGTATCCAAACTCTGCTCTCTGTAACAGTCCTTCTGTACCGCAGTCTCCAACCTCTTTTTCTATAATGGTTCTTCTACACGCGAAATGCCAAACTCTGCTTTCTGGAACAGTCCTTCAGAGCCTCAGATTCCAAACTCTGCTCTGTGTAAGAGTCCTTCTAAGCCTCAGTCTGAAACCTCTGCTCTCTGTAACAATCCTTCTGCAACTCAGTCTCCAACCTCTGCTCTCTGTGACAGTCCTTCTGCACCCCAGTCTTTAACATCGGCAATCTTCAGCGATTCTTCTTCTACCCAGTCTCCAACCTTTGCTCCCTGTAACAGTCTTTTTGTATTGCAGTCTCAAACCTCTTCTCTTTGTAACGGTTCATCTGCTCCACAATGGCCAACCTCTGCTTTCTGAAAAAGTCCTTCTGCACCCCAGGCTCTAACCTCTTCTATCTGCAACGATCCTTCTGCTCCTCAGTCTCTAAAATCTACTCTCTGCAACAATCATTCTGCACCTTAGTCTCCAGACTCTGCTATCTGTAAGATCTATTACCATCTTAGTCTCCAACATCTGCTCTCTGTAACAGTCCTTCTGCACCACAGTATCCAACCACTGCTCTCTGGAAAAGTCCTTCTGCATATCAGTCTCCAAACTTTGCTCTTTGTAATGGTCATTCTGCACCCCAGTATTCAAAATATGCTCTGTGTAACAATCCTTCTGCACCTCAGTCTTCAACGTCTGCTCTCTGCAACAGTCCTTCTGCACTCCAGTCTCTAACATCTTCTCGGTGAAACGGTCCTTCTGCACACCAGTCTCCAAACTCTGCTCTCTGTAACAGTTTTTCCTAAGCCTCAGTCTGAAATCTCTGATCTTTACAACAATCCTTCTTCACCCCAGTCTTCAACCTCTGCTCTCTGTAACAGTCCTTCTGCACATCATTCTCCAACCTCTGCTCTCTGCAACAGTCCTTCTGCACCCCAGTCTCCAAGCTCTTCTCTCTGAAACAGTCCTTATACACTCCAGTCTCCAACCACTGCTCTCTGTAAAGATCCTTTTGCATCCCAGTCTCCAACTTCTGCTCTCTGCTACAGTCCTTCTTCACCCCAGTCTCAAAACTATGCTCTCTGCAACATTACTTCTGCACCCCAGTCTCCAACCTTTGCTCTCTGTAACTGTCATGCTGCACCCCAGTCTCCAACCTCTGCTCTCTGTAGCTACCCTTCTGCACCTCAGTCTTCAACCTCTGCTCTCTGCAAGATCCTTTTTCACCTCAATCTATAAGTTCTGCAATCTGTAACGGTCCTTATGCACCCCAGTCTCCAACCTCTGCTCTCTGAAACGATCCTTCTGAACCTTAGTCTCCAACCTCTGTTCTCTGTAACAAACCTTCTGCACCCCACTCTCCAAATTCTGCACTCTGTAACAGGCCTTCTGCAACCCAGTTTCCAACCTCTTCTCTCTGTAACGATCTTTCTTCACCTCAGTCTCTATCCTCGCCTCTCTGCAACTGTCCTTCTGCACCCTAGTCTCCTTCCTCTGCTCTCTGTAAGACTCCTTCTGCACCCCAGTCTGCAACCGCTCCTCTCTGTAATAGTCCTTCTGCACCTCTGTGTCCAAACTCTGCTCTCTGTAATGAACCGTCAGCACCTCAGTCTCCAAACGCTGCTCTCTGTAACAGGCCTTCTGAACCCAATTCTTCAACCTATGCTTTCTGGATCAGTCTTTTTGCACACCAGTATCCTAACTCTGCTCTCTGTAACAGTCCTTCTGTACCGCAGTCTCAAAACTCTGCTCTCTGTAATGGTCCTTCTGCACCCCAGTCTCCAACGTCAGCTTTCTGTATCAGTTCTTCTGCACCCCAGTCTGCTTCTTTACCCCATTGTCCAAACTCTACTCTCAGTAACAGTTCTTCTGCACTGCAGTCTCCAAACTCTGCTCTCTGTAACAATCCTTCTGCACCTCAGTCTCCAAACTCAGTTCTCTGAAAAAGTCCTTCTGCAACCCTGTCTTAAACCTCTGTTTTTGCAACAGTCTTTCCGCTCTTCACTCTCCAATCTCTGCACTTTGTAAAAGTCTTTTTGCACCCCAGTCTCCAATCTTAGCTCTCTGTAACGGTCCTTCGGCACCCCAGTCTCCAACCTCTGCTTTCTTACCAGTCGTGCACCCCAGTCTCCAAACTCTGCTCTCTGCAATAATCCTTCTGCACCCCAGTCTCCTACGTCTGCTCTCTACAACAGTCTTTCTGCACTTAAGTCTCCAACCTCTTCTCTCTGTAAGATCCTTCTGCACCCCAGTCTCCAACATCTGCTATCTTCAACGGTCCTTCTGCAACTCAGTCGCCAACCTCTGTTCTCTGCAACAGTTTTTCTGCAACCAGTCTCCAAACTCTGCTCTCTGTAACAGTCCTTCTGAACCTCAGTCTCCAACCTCTGCTCTCTGCAACAATCCTTCTTCACCCCAGTCTCCTACGTCTGCTCTCTACAACAGTCCTTCTGCATGCCAGTCTCCAACCTCTGCTCTATTTAACAGTTCTTCTGCACCGCAGTCCCAAACCTCTGCTCTCTGTAATCGTCCTTCTGCACCCCAGTCTCTAAACTCTGCTTTCTGTATCCGTCCTTCTGCACCTCAGTCTCCAACCTCTGCTCTGTAACAGTACTTCTGCACGTCAGTCTTCAACCTCTTCTCTCTGCAATTGTCCATCTGCACCTCAGTATCCAACCTCTACTCTCTATAACAGACCTTATGCATCTCTGTATTCAACCTCTACTCTCTGGACAATACTTTTGCAAACCAATCTCCAAAATCTGCTCTCTGTAACATTCCTTCTGCACCCCTTCTCCAAACTCTGCTATTTGTAACAGGCTTTCTGCACCCCAGTCTTCAACATCTCTTCTCTGGAACAGTGCTTCTGCACACAAATCTCCAACCTCTGCTCTCTGCAACAGTCCTTCTGCACCCCAGTCTCCAACATCTGCTCTCTGCATTAGTCCTTCTGCACCTCAACTGAAAATTCTGCTCTCTTCCAAGATCCTTCTACACCCCAGTCTTCAACCTCTGTTCTCGGCAACAGTCCTTCTGCATCCCAGTCTCCAACCTCTGCTCTCTGTAACAATCTTTCTGCACCTAAGTCTCCAAATTCTGCTCTCTGCAAGAGTCCTTCTGAAACCCAGTCTCCAACCTCTTCTGTCTTCAAAACTAATTCTGCACCCCAGTCTCCAATATCTGCTTTCTGTATCAGTCCTGCAACCCAGTCTCCAAAATCTGCTCTCTGTAACAGTTCTTCTTCACCTCAGTCTACAACCTCTTCTCACTGTAACAGTCCTTCTGCACATGAGTCTCCAGTCTCTGCTCTCTGTAACGATCCTTCTTCACCCCAGGGTCCAAACTCTGCTCTCTGTAACAGTCCTTCTGCACCACAGTCTTTAACCTCTGCTCTCTGCAACAGTCCTTCTGCACCCCAGTCTCCAACCTCTGCTCTCTGCAGCACTCCTTCTACACCCCAGTCTCAAACCTCTGCTCTCTGTAAGATTCTTCTGCAAACCTGTATCCAACCTCTGATCTCTGAAATGGTCTTTTTTCATCCCCGTCTCCAAACTCTGCTTTCTGTATCAGTCCTTCTGCACCACAGGCTTTAACCACTGCTCTCTGAAACAGTCCTTCTGCACCCCGTCTCCAACCTCTGCTCTCTGCAACAGTCTTTCTGGACGCCATTTTAAAACACTGCACTCTGCAACATTCCTTCTGTACCCGAGTCTTCAACCTCTGCTCTCTGTATAAGTCCTTCTGCACCCAAGTCTCCAAACTCTACTCTCTGTAACAGTTCTTCTGCACCTCAGTCTCCAACTTATGCTCTCTGTAACAATCCTTCTGCACATCAGTCTCCAAACTCTTCTCTCAGCAGCGGGTTTTTATGCACCCCAGTCTCCAACTGCTGTTCTCTGCAAAAGTCTTTCTGCACCACAGTCTACAACATCTGCTCTCTTAACAGTCCTTCTGTACTGCAGTCTCCGACCTCTGCTCTCTGTAACAGTCCTTCTGTACCCCAGTCTCCAACATCTGCTCTCTGCAACAGTCTTTCTGCACCAAGTTTCCATACTTCGCTCGCTGTATGATGCTTCTGCACCCCAGTCTCCCAACTCTGCCCTCTGTATCAGTCTTTCTGCACCCCAGTCTCCAATCCCTGCTCTCTGCAACAGTGCTTCTTCACCTCAGTCTCCAAACTCTGCTCTTTGTATGATGCTTCTGCACCCCATTCTACAACCTCTGCGCTCAGAAACAGTCCATCTACACCTTAGTCTCCATAATCTGCTATACAACAGTCCTTCTGCACCCCAGTATCCAACATATGCTCTCTGTAAGATAATTCTGCACACCTGTCTTCAACCTCTTTTTTTATGCAACAGTCCTTCTGCACCGCAGTCTCCAAAGTCTTTCTCTCTGCAGCAGTCCTTCTACAACCCAGTCTACAAACTCTGCACTCTGCAACAGTCCTTCTACAACCCAGTCTCCATACTCTGCTCACCCCAATAATCCTTCTGCACTCCTGTCTCGAACCCATTGTCTCTGTAACACTCCTTCTGTACCACAGCCTCCAAACTCTTTTCTCCGTAAGTGTTTTTATGTACTCCAGTATCCAACCTCTGCTTTCTGTATCAGTCGTTTTGAACCACAGTCTCCAAACTATGCCCTCTGTATCAGTCCTTCTGCAACTCAGTCTGCAACCTCTGCTTTCTGAAACAGTACTCTTAAACCCCAGTCTCCATCCTCTGCTCTCTGCAACAGTCCTTTTGCACACCAGTCTCCAACATCTGCTCTCGGCAACAGTTCTTCTTTACCCCAGTCTCCAACCTCTGCTCTTTTTAACATTCTTTCTGTACTGCAGTCTCCAACAACTGCTCTCTGTAAGGGTCCTTCTGCACATGAGTCTCCAAGCTCTGCTTTCTATCTTAGTCCTTCTGCACCCGAGTCTCCAACCTTTGTTCTGTGTAACTGTTTTTCTGCATCTTAGTATACAACCACTGCTCTCTGCTACAGTCCTTCTTCACCCCAATCTCCAACCTCTACTCTCTGCAACAGGCCTTCGAAACCCCAGTCTAAAACCTCTGCTCTCTGCAAGAGTCCTTCTGCACCCCAGTCTCCATCATGTGCTCTCTTTTTCAATCATTCTGCACCTCAGTCTCCAAGCTCTGCTCTCTGCAACGGTCCTTCTGCACCTCGGTCTCCAAACTCTACTCTCTGCAACAGTGCTTCTGCACCTCAGTCTCCAACCTCTGATCTCTGTAAGATCCTTCTGCAACCCAGTCTCCAAACTCTGCTCAATGTAACAGTCCTTCTGCACCCCAGTCTCCAACCTCTGCCCCTCTGCAAAGATCCTTCAGCACCCTTTCTCCAACCTGTGCTCCCTGCAACAGTCCTTGTTCACCCAGTGTCCAACATCTCCTCTCTGCAACAGTTGTTCTGTACCTCAGTCTGAAAACTCTGCTCTCTGCAACAATCCTTCTACACCCCAGTCTCCAAACTCTGCTCGCTGTAACAGTCCTTCTGTACATCAGTCTCTAACCTCTTCTTTCTTTCAGACCCTTCTGAAACCCAGTCTGCAATCTCTGCTCACTGAAACAGTCTTTCTGCCACCCCATCTCCAAACTCTCCACTCTGTAACAATAATTCTGCACCTCAGTCTCCAACCTCTGCTCTCTGCTAAGGTGCTTCTGCACCCAGTCTCCAACCTCTGTTCTCTGAAACAGTCCTTCTGCACTCCATTCTCCAACCTCTGCACTCTGTAGCAGTCCTTCTGTACCGGAGTCTCCAACCTCTGCTCTCTTTATCCGTCATTCTACACCCCAGTCTTCAACATCTGCTTTCACAATAAGTCCTTTTGAACCTACTCTCAGACCTCTGCTCTCTTTAACAGTCTTTCTGCACCTCAGTCTCTAACCTCTGCTTTCTGTAACAGTCATCTTGCACCCCAGTCTTCAACCTCTGCTCTCTGCAACATTCATTTTGCACCCCAGTCTCCTACCCTGTGCTCTCTGTAAAAGTCCTTCTGCACATCAGTCTGCAACCTCTTCTCTCAGGAATGGTCCTTATGAACCCCAGTCTCCAACTTCTGTTCTCTGCAACTGTCCTTTTGCACCTCAGTCTCCAATCAATGCTCTCTTGTCAGAGGCCTTCTGAACTCCAGTCTCCAACCTCTTCTCTCTGTAACAGGCCTTCTGCACCCAAGTCTCAAAACTCTGCTCTCATTAACATTCCTTCTGCACCCCAGTCTCCAACCTCTGCTCTCTGCAACAGTCTTTCTCCACCTTAGTCTCAATACTTCGCTCACTGTAAGATGCTTCTGCACACCACTCTCCCATCTCTGCCCTCTGTATCAGTCCTTCTGCACCCCATTCTCCAATCTCTGCTCTCTGCAACAGTTCTTCTGCACCTAAGTCTGCAAACTCTGCTCTCTGTATGATGCTTCTGCACCCCAGTAAACAACCTCTGCTCTCTGTAACAGTCTTTCTACACCTTTGTCTCCATAATCTGCTCTGCAACAGTCCTTCTGCTCCCCAGTCTTCAACCTATGCTCTCTGTAAGATAATTTTGCACACCTGATTCCAACATCTGCTCTCTGTAACAGTCCTTCTGTACTGCAGTCTCCAACCTCTGCTCTCAGTAACGGTCCTTACGCACCCGAGGCTCAAAACTCTGCGTTATGTATCAGTCATTCTGCACCCCAGTCTCCGACCTCTGCTCTCTGTAACAGTCCTTCTGCACCTCAAACTTCAACCTCTGTTCTCTACAAAAGTCCTACTGCGGCCCCAATCTCCAATCTCTGCTCTCTGCAACAGTCGTTCTGTATCGCAGTTTCCAACCTCTGTTCTCTTTAAGGGTCCTTCTGCACCACATTCTCCAACCTCTACTTTCTGTATCAGTCCTTCTGCACCACATTCTCGAAACTCTGCTGTCTGTATCAGTCCTTCTGCACTTCAGTCTGAAACCTCTGATGTCTGCAATAGTCCATATGCACCCCAGTCTCCAAATACTGCTCTCTGCAACATTCCTTCTGTACCCCAGTCTCCAACCTCTACTCTCTGCAACAGTCCTTCTCAAACCCAGTCTCCATCCTCTGATCTCTGCAACAGTTCTTCTGCACCCCAGTCTCCAATCTCTGCTCTCTGTAACAGTCATTCTGCACCCCGCTTTCCAACATCTGCTGTCTGGAACCATCCCTCTGCACCCCAGTCTCCAATCTCTGCTCGCTGCCACAGTCCTTGTGCGCCCCAATCTCCAACACTTGCTCTCTGCAACAGTTCTTCTATACCTCAGTATGAAAACTCTGCTCTCTGCAATTGTTTTTCTGCACCCGAGTCTGAAACCTCTGCTTTATGTAACAGTCCTTCTGTACCTCAGTCTCCAACTTCTGCTCTGTATCAGTCCTGCACCCCTGTCTCCCACATCTGCTCTCTGTAACTGTCCTTCTTCACCTCAGTCTTCAAACCTCTGCTCTGTGTAAGAGTCCTTCTGCATCTCAGTCTGGAAACTCTGCTGAATGCAACGATCTTTCTCTACCCCAGTCTCCAACCTCTGTTCTCTGCAACAATCCTTCTGAAACTTAGTCTCAAACCTCTACTCTCTGTAACAGTCCTTCTGCAAACAAGTCTCCAAACTCTGTCATCAGTAACAGTCGTTCTGGAGACCTTCTCCAAACTCTGCTCTCCATAACAGGCCTTCTGAACCGCAGTCTCCAACCTCTGCTCTCTTTAAGAGTCCTGCTGCACCTCGGTCTTCAAACTCCTGCTCTCTGTAAGATTCTTCTTCAACCTTGTCTAAAAACTCTGCTCTCTGTAACAGGCCTTCTGTACCCAAGTCTCCAACCTCTGTTATCTGTATCAGTCCTTCTTAATTCCAGTCTCCAACCTCTGCTCTCTGCAATGATCCTTCTGCACCCCAGTCTCGAAACTCCGCTCTCTCTAAAAGTCCTTCTGCACCTCAGTCTACAAATTCTATTCTCTGTAATATACTTCTGAAAACCAGTCTCCAACGTCTCCTCTCTGTAACAGTCCTTCTGCACCCCAGTCTTTAAACTCTGCTCTCTGCAACAGTCTTTCTGCACCTCAGTCTCTAACCTCTGCTTTTTGCAACAGTCCTTCTGCAAACAAATCTCCAACCTCTGCTCTTTGCAACATTTCTTCTGCACCCCAGTCTCCAACCTATGCTCTCTGTAAAAGTCCTTCTGCAACCCAGTCTCCAAATTCTGCTCTCTGTCACTATCCTTCTGCATGCCAGTCTCGAACCTCTGCTCTCTGCAACGATCCTTCTGCACCCCAGTCTGAAACCTCTTCTTGCTGCAACAGTCCTTGTGAACCCCAGTCTCCAAAACCTGCTTCCGGCACTAGTTCTTCTGTACCTCAGTCTGAAAACTCTTCTCTCTGCAGTAATCCATCTGCACCCCAGTCTCAAACCTCTGCTCTCTGTAACAGTCCTTCTGTAACTCAGTCTCCAATCACTGCTCTCTGCAACAATCCTTCTACACCCCAGACTCCATACTCTGATCGCCCCAACGGTCCTTCTGCATGCCAGTCTCCAAACTCTGTTCTCGAATTCAGTTCTTATGCACCCCAGACTCCAACCTCTACTCTCTGTAACAGTCCTTCTGTTCCACAGTCTCCTACCTCTGTTCTCTGTAAAGGTCCTTATGCACCCCAGTATCCAACTTCTACTTTCTACATCAGTTCTTTGGCACCCCAGTCTCCAATCTCTGCTTTCTGAAACAGTCCTTCTGTAAGGCAGTCTCCAACCGCTGTTCTCCGTAAGGGTCCTTATGCACCCCAGTATCCAACCTCTGCTTTCTGTATCAGTAGTTTTGCACCACAATCTCAAAACTCTGCCCTCTGTAACAGTCCTTCTGCAACTCAGTCTGCAAACTCTGCTCTCTGCAACATTCCTTCTGCAACCCAGTCTCCATCCTCTGCTCTCTGCAACAGTACTTTTGCACCCCATTCTCCAAAATTTGCTCTCTGCAGCAGTTCTTCTCCACCCCAGTCTCCAACCTCTGCTCTCTATAACAGTCCTTCTGTACTGCATTTTCCAACCTCTGCTCTCTGTAAGGGTACTTCTACACCCGAGTCTCCAACCTCTGCTTTCTGTATCAGTCCTTCTGCACCCCAGTCTCCAACCTGTGCTCTGTTTTACTGTCCCTCTGCACCTTACTCTCAAACCTCTGCTCTTTGTTACAGTCCTAATAGACCCCAGTCTCCATACTCTGCTCACTGTAACAATCCTCTGCATTTCAGTCTCCAACCTCTGGTCTCTGCAACGGTCCTTCTGCACATGAGTCTCCAACCTCTACTCTGTGTAACTGTGCTTGTACACGTCAGTCTCCAACCTCTGCTCTATGTAAGATCCTTCTGCAACCCAGTCTCCAAACTCTGCTCTCTGTAACAGTTCTTCTGCACCTCACTCTCCAAACTCTGCTTTCTGTAAAAGACCTTCTGCACCCCAGTCTCGAACCTCTGCTCTCTGTATCAGTCCTTCTGCACACCAGTCTCCAACCTCTGCTCTCTGCAACGATCCCTCTGCACCCCAGTCTCCAACATCTGCTCGCTGCAACAGTCCTTGTGCACCCCATTCTCCAACATCTGCTCTCTGCAAAAGTTCTTCTGTACCTCAGTCTGAAAACTCTGCTCTCTGCAATAATCCTTCTGCACCCGAGTCTCCAACCTCTGCTCTCTGTAACAGTCTTTCTGTACCTCAGTCTACAACTTCTGCTCTGTATCAGTCCTGCACCCCTCTCTCCCATATCTGCTTTCTGTAACAGTCCTTCTTCACCTCAGTCTTCAACGTCTGCTCTGTGTAACAATCCTTCTGTACCCCAGTGTCCAACCTCTGCTCTCTTCAACGAACCTTCTGCACCTCAGTCTCCAACATCTCCTCTCTGTAACAGTCCTTCTGCACCCAAGTCTCCAACATCTGAAATCTACAACAGTTCTTCTGCACCTGAGTCTGGAAACTCTGCTGTCTCCAACGATCATTTTGCACTCCAGTCTCCAAACTCTGCTCTCTCTAACAGCCGTTCTGCACCCCAGTCTCAAATCTCTGCTCTCTATCAGTTCTTCTGCACCCCAGTTGCAAACCTCTGCTTTTTGTTACAGTCCTTCTGCATCACAGTCTCCTACATCTGCACTCTGCAACAGTCCTTCAGCACCCCAGATTCCAACTTCTGGTTTTTGCAACAGTCCTTCTACACCCCAGTCTCCAACCTCAGGTATCTGCCACAGTCCTTCTTAACCCCAGTCTCCAAACTTTGCTCGCTGTAACAATCGTTCTGTGCCTCAGTCTCCAAACTCTACTCTCTGTTACAGTCCCTCTGCACCTTACTCTCCAACATCTGCTCTCTGTAAGTTTCTTCTGCAACCCAGTCTCTAAACTCTGCCCTCTGTAACAGTCCTTCTGCACGCCTTCTCCAACTCTCCTCTCCGTAGCAGGCCTTCTGCACCCCAGTCTCCAAAGTCTGTTCTCTATAAAAATTCTTTTGCACCACAGTCTCCAACCTCTGCTCTCTGTAACAGTCCTGCTGCACCTCGATCTACAATCTCTGCTCTGTGTAACATCCTTCTGCAACCTTACTAAAAACGCTGCTCTCTGAAACTGTCCTTCTGCACCTCAGTCTCAAAACTCTGTTCTTTGCAACACTCCTTCTACACCCTAGTCGCCAAACTCTACTCTCTGTAACAGTCCTTCTGTACCGTGGTCTCCAAAAACTTCTCTCTGTAACGGTCCTTCTGCACCCCAGTCTCCAACCTCTGCTTTCTCTATCAGTCTTTCTGCACCCCAGTCTACAACCTCTGCTCTCGGTAACAGTCTTTCTGCACCTCATATCCAAACTCTGCTATCTGCAATAGTCCTTATGCACCCCAGTCTACAAACTCTGGTGTCTGCAAAATTCCTTCTTAACCCCAGTCTTCAACGTGTGCTCTGTGTAACAGTGCTTCTGCATCCCAACTCCAACTCTGCTCTCTGCAATGATCCTTCTGTACCTCAGTCTTAAACCTCTGCTCTCTGCAACAGTCCTTCTGCAACCAAGTCTCCAAACTCTGTTCTCTGAAACAGCCTTCTCCACCTCAGTCTTCAACCTCTGCTCTCTGAAAGACTCCTTCTGCACCCCAGTCTCATACATCTGCTCTCTAAACACTCCTTCTGCACCCCAGTCTCCAATATCTGCTCTCTGCAACAGTCCTTCTGCACCTCAGTGTCCAAAATCTGCTCTCTTCAACGATCCTTCTGAACCCCAGTTACCAAACTCTGCTCTCTGTAATATTCATTCTCCACGCCAGTCTCAAAATTCTGTTTTCTGCAACGGTCCTGCTGCACCCCAGTCTCCAACCTCTGTACTCTGCAACACTCCTTATGCTCCCCAGTCTCCAAACTCTGCTCTCTGTAACAGTCCTTCTGTACCGCAGTCTCCAAACTCTTCTCTCTGTAAACGTCCTTTTGTAAGCCAGTCTCCAACCTCTGCTTTCTTTGTCTGTCCTTTTGTACCTCAGTCTCCAACCGCTGCTCTCTGCAAAAGTCCTTCTGCATTCCATTCTCCATCTTCTTCTCCCTGCAACAGTCCTTCTGAACTACAGTTTCCAACATCTGCTCTCTGAAAAAGTTTTTGGGTACCCTAGTCCCCAAACTCTGCTCTCTGCAACAGTCCTTCTGTACTGCAGTCTCCAACTTCTGCTCTCTGCAACGAAACTTCTACACCTCAGTCTCCAACATCTGCTCTCTGCAAAAGTCCTTCTGCACCTCAATCTGAAAATTTTGCTCTCTGCAACAATCCTTCTGCACCCCAGACTTCAACATCTGCTCTCTGTAACAGTCCTTCTGCACCTCAGTTTCCAAACTCTGCTCAATGTAAGATGCTTCTGCAACACAGTCTCCAAAATTTGCTCCCCTTAACAGTCTCTCTGCACCTCAGTCTTCAACCTCTGCTCTCTATAACAGTCGATCTACCCCTCAGTCTGAAACCTCTTCTCTCTGCGGGATCCATCTGAATCCCGGTCTCCAGACACTGCTCTCTGTAACAGTCCTCTTGCACCTCAGTCTCCAAACTCTGCTGTTTGTAAGACCCTTCTGCCACTCAGTCCCTAACTCTGCTCTCTATAACAGTCCTTCTGCACCCCAGTCTTCAACCTCTGCTCTCTGTAACAGGCCTTCTGCACCCCAGTCTCCAACCTCTTCTCTCTGCAACGATCATTCTACACCTCAGTCTCCAATATCTGCTCTCTGTAAGATCCTTGTGCAACCATGTCTCCCAACTCTGCCCTCTCTAACAGACCTACAGCACCCCTTCTTTGAACTCTCCTCTCCGTAACAAGCCTTCTGCACACCAGTCTCCAAATTCTATTCTGTATAAAAAGCCTTCTGCACCCCAGTCTCCAACGTCTGCTCTCTGCAACAGCCCTTCTGCACCCCAGTCTCCAACCTGTGGTCTCTGCAACAGTCCTTCTGCACCTCAGTTTTAAAACGCTGTTCTCTGCTACGATCCTTTTGCACCTCACTCTCCAACCTCTACTCTCTGTAACAGTCTTTCTGCACCTGTGTCTCCAACATCTGCTCTCTGTTATATCCTTCTTCAACCCAGTCTCTAAACTCTGTGATTTGTAGCAGTCGTTCTGGAGCCTTCTCCACAGTCTGCTCTCCATAAGAGGCGTTCTGCACCCCAGACTCCAACCTCTGCTCTCTGTAACACTCTTTTTGCGCCTCAGTCTCCAACCTCTGCTCTCTGCAACGATCATTCTGCATCCTAGTCTCCAACGTCTCCTCTCCTCAACAATCCTTCTGAACCTCTGTCTCCCAATTATGCTCTCTGCAACAGTCCTTCTACAACCAAGTCTCCAGCCTCTGCTCTCTGCAACAGTCCTTCTGCACCCCAGTCTTGAACCTCTGCTCTGTGTAAAAGTTCTTCTGCACCCCAGTCTCCAACCTCTGCTCTCTGTAACAATTCTTCTGCACCCCAGTCTCCAACCTCTGATTTTTATATCAGTCCTTCTGCCCTATATACTCCAACCTCTGCTCTCTGTTACAGTCTTTATATACCGCAGTCTCCAAACACTGCTCTCTATAATGGTCCCTCTGTACCCCAATTTCCAACCTCTTCTTTCTGTAACAGGCCTTCTGAACCTCAGTCAGAAACCTCTGCTCTCTACACTATCTTCCTGCACCCCAGTCTCCAATCACTGCTCTCTGTAACATTCGTCCTCCACCACAGTTACTAACCATTGCTCTCTTTAAGATCCTACTGCAACCCAGCCTCAAAAGTCTGCTCTCTATAACCGTCCTTCTACAACCCAGTCTCCAACCTCTGCTCTCTGTAGCAGGACTTATGCACCCCAGTCTCCAAACTCTGCCCTCTGAAACAGTCCTTCTGCACCCCAGTCTGCAACCTCTGCTCTTTGTAATGGTCCTTCTGCACCCCAGTCTGCAACCTCTGCTCGTTTTAATGGTCCTTCTGCACCCCAGTATCACACCTCTGTTTTCTGTATCATAATTCTTCACCCCAGTCTCAAACGTCTGCTCTGTGTAACAGTCCTTCTGCATCTCAGTCTACAACGTCTGCTCTCTGCAACAGTCCTTCGGCACCCTAGTCTCCAACCTCTGCTTTCTGCATCATTCCTTCTGCATCCCAGTCTCCAACTTGTGCTCTCTGTAACAGTCCTTCTGCACCGCAGTCTCCCACCTCTTCTCTCTGTAACGATCCTTCTGCAGCCCAGTCTCCACCTCTGCTCTCTTCAAGGATTTTTCTGCAACTCAGGCTCCAACTTCTGCTCTCTTCAACGATCCTTCTGCACCCGAGTCTCCAACCTCTGCTCTTTGTAACTGTTTTTCTTCACCTAAGACTCCAACCTCTTCACTCTGCAAACGTTCTTTTGCACACTTGTCTCCAACCTCTGCTCTCTGCAACGATCCTTATGCACCGCAGTCTTCTACACCTCAGTCTTCAACCTCTGTTCTCTGTAAGGTAGTTCTGCAACCCAGTTTCCACACTCTTTTCTCTGTATTATTCCTTCTCCAACTCAGTCTAAAACCTCTGCTTTCTTCAACGGTCCAGCTGTAACCCAGTCTCCAACATCTGTTCTCTGCAACAGTCTTTCTACTCCCCAGTCTCAAACCTCTGCTCTCTATAACAGTCTTTCTGTACCGCAGTCTCCAACCTCTGCTCTCTGTAACGGTCCTTTTGCACCCCAGTCTCTAACCTCTGCTTTCTGTATAAGTTTTTCTGAACCATAGTTTCCAACCGCTGCTCTCTATAACAGTACTTTTGCACCTCTGTCTCTAAACTCTGAACTCTGCAACCTTACTTCTGCACCACATTCTCTAACCTCTGCTCTCTGTAAAAGTCCTTATGCACCAAATTCTCTAACCCCTGCTCTATGCAACAGTCCTTCTGTACCACAGTCTCCAACCTCTGCTCTCTGTACCGGTCCTTCTTCACCCCAGGCTCAACCTCTGTGTTCTGTATCAGTAATTCTGCACCCCAGTCTAAAAACTTTTCTCTCTTTAACATTCTTTCTGCACCTCAGTCTCCAACTTCTGCTCTCTGTAACAGTCCTTCTGCAACTCAGTCTCCAAACTCTGCTCTCTGTAACATTCCTTTTATACCCCGTCTAAAACCTCTGCTCTCTGCAAGAGTCCTTCTGCATGACGGTTTCCAAACTCTGTTCTCGGCAACAGTCCTTCTGCACCCCAGTATCCAAACTCTGCTCTGGGTATCATTTCTTCTGCACCTCAGTCTCCAACCTCTGCTTTATGTAAGATTTTTCTACAACGCAGTCTCCAAACTCTGCTCTCTGTAACAGTCCTTCTGCACCACAGTCTCAAACCTCTGCTATGTGCAACAGTTCGTCTGCACCGCAGTCTCCATCCTCTGCTCTCTGAAAGATTTTTCTGCACCCCAGTCTCCAAACTCTGATCGCCGTAACAGTCCTTCTTCACCCCAATCTCCAACCTCTGCTCACTGTAACAATCCTTCTGAACCTCAGTCTCTAAACTCTGCTTTCTGCAAAAATCCTTCTGAACCCCAGTCTCCAACCATTGCTCTCACTAACATTTCTTCTGCACCTCATTCTCCAACCTCTGCTCTATGTAAGATCCTTCTGCCACCCAGTCTCCAAACTCTGCTCTCTGTAACAGTCATTTTGCACCCCAGTCTCCAACCTCTGCTCTGTGCAACAGTTCGCCTGCACCCGACTCTCCAAACTCTGCTCTCTGTATGATTCTTCTGCACCTTAATCTCAAAACTTTTACCGCTGAAACAGTTATTCTTCACCCCAGTCTTCAAACTCTGCTCCCTGCAACAATCCTTCTGCACCCAAGTCTTCAACTTCTGCTCTCTGAAACACTTTTTATGCACCCCAGTCTTTAAAATCTACTCTCTGAAACAGTCCTTCTGCATCCCAGTCTCCAAACTGTGCACTCTGCAACAGTCTATCTACACTCCAGTCTTAAACCTCTGCTCTGTGTAACAGTCTTTATGCACCCAAGTCTCCCACATCTGCTCTCTGTAACGTTCCCTCTTCAGCCCATTCTCTACCTCTTATCTCTGCAACAATTATCTTCAACTCAGTCTCCAACTTCTGCTCTCTTCAACGATCCTTCTGCACCTCACTCTCTAACCTCTGCTCTCTTTAACAGTTTTTTTGCACCTCAGTCCCCAACCTCTGCTCTCTGCCACCGTCCTTCTGCACCCCAGTTTAAAACCTCTTCTCTCTGCAATGATCATTCTGCACCCCAGTCTCCAACGTCTCCTCTCCTTAACACTCTTTCTGCACCCTAGTCTCTGAACTCTGTTCTCTGTAAGGTCCTCTGCACCCCAGTTTTCAAACTCTGCTCTCTGTAACATTTCTCCTCCAACCCAGTCTCCAACCTCTGCTTTTTTCAACGGTCCTGCTGCAACCCAGTCTCCAAACTCTGTTCTCTGAAACAGTCCTTCTGCTCCCCAATTTCCAATCTCTACTCTCTGTAACAGTCCTTCTGCACCACAGTCTCTTAACTCTGCTCTTTGTTACACTCCTTCTGCACCTCAGTCTCCAAACTCTGCTTTCTGTAAGATCCTTCTGCAACCAAGTCTCCAAGCTCTGCTCTCCATAAAAGTCCTTCTGCACACCAGTCTCAAACCTCTGCTCTCTGCAACAATCATTCTTTAACCCCGTCTTCAACCTCTGCTCTCTGCAACAGTCATTCTGCACCCCAGTCTCCAAAATTGGCTCTCTGCAACAGTCCTTCTGCACCTCAGTCTGAAATCTCTGTTCTCTGCAATGACCATCCTGCACCCCAATCTCTTTCCTCTGCTCTCTGTAACAGGCCTTCTGCACCCCAGTCTCCAACCTCTGCTCTCTTCAACAGTCTTTCTAAAACCCAGTATCCAAACTCTGCTCTCTGCAACAGTACTTCTGCACCCCAGTCTTCAACATCTGTTCTCTGTAACAATCCTTCTGCACCTCAGTTCCCAAACTCTGACCTCTGCAATGGTCCTTCTGCACCCCAGTCTCTAACCTCTGCTGTCTGCAACCATCCTTTTGCACCCTTGTCTCCAACCTCTGCTCTCTGCAAAAGGCTTTCTGAACCCCAGTCTCCAACATCTGCTCTCTGCAACAGTCCTTCTGCACCTCAGTCTCCAACTTCTGCTCTCTGCAACAGTTCTTCTGCACCCCAGTTTTTAACATCTACTCTCTGAAAAAGTCCTACTACACCCCTGTCCAAATGCAAAAGAATGAGACCTGAACTATTGCTCACCCTGCAAAAAATCAACTCAAAATGTATTAAAGAACCAGGCACTAGACCAGAAATTATGCAGTTTCTAGAAAAAAACAAAGTCAATACTCCAACTAATCCCCAAAGTTACAACTATCTTATATTTGATAAAGGAGCTGAAAACATGCAATGGAGGAAGGATAGCATCTTCAACAAATGGTGTTGGAAAAATTGGAAATCCATATGCAACAAAATGAAATTGAATCCCTTTCTCTCGCTAGCCACAAAAGTTAACTCAAAATGGATCAAGGAGCAAGATATCAAAACAGAGACACTGCGTCTGATAGAAGGAAAAGTTGGCTATTATCTACATATTGTGGGGTCAGGCTCCAAATTTCTTAATAGAACGCCTGTAGCCCAAGAGTTAATAACAAGAATAAACAAATGGGACCTACTTAAACTAAAAAGTTTTTTTTTCTCAGCAAGAGAAACAGTAAAAGAGGTAAATAGAGAGCCTACATCCTGGGAACAAATTTTTACCCCTCACACCTCAGATAGAGCCCTAATATCCAGAATGTACAAAGAACTCAAAAAATTAAACAATAAGATATGAAATAATCCAATCAACAAATGGGCCAAGGACCTGAACAGAAACTTCTCAGAGGAGGACATACAATCAATCCACAAGCACATGAGAAAATGCTCACCATCTCTAGCAGAGAAATGCAAATCAAAACCACCCTAAGATACCATTTCACTCCTGTAAGATTGGCAGCCATTATGAAGTCAAACAACAATAAGTGTTGGCGAGGATGTGGGGAAAAGGGAACACTTGTTCACTGCTGGTGGGACCGCAAAATGGTGAGGCCAATTTGGAAAGCAGTATGGAGATTCCTGGGAAAGCTGGGAATGGATCCACCATTTGACCCAGCTATTGCCCTTCTTGGACTATTCCCTGAGGACCTTAAAAGAGCACACTATACGGATACGGCCACATCAATGATTATAGCAGCACAATTCACAATAGCTAGACTGTGGAACCAACCTAGAATCCCTTCAATAGATGAGTGGATAAAAAAATTGTGGCAGCTATACACAATGGAGTATTATGCAGCACTAAGAAACGACAATATCATAGAATTTGCAGGGAAATGGATGACATTAGAGCAGATTATGCTAAGTGAAGCTAGCCAAGCCCTAAAAAACAAATGTCAAATGTCTTCTTTGATATAAAGAGAGCCACTAAATATAGAACAGAAAGGAAGAGCATGAGGAAAAGACTAACAGTAAACTAAGACGAATGGGGGGAGAGAAAGGAAGAGAGAAGGGAAAACATATAGAAATGGTAGGAGACCTTCAGTGATACACAAAATTATAAGAGGTTATGAGGGGCAAGGGGGAGGGGAAAAAAAGGGCAGAGAATTGAACAACAGCAGAGGAGGTAGTGAGGGAAGATTGGAGGGGAGGGGAGGGGAGGGGGGATAGTAGGGAATAGGAAAGGTAGCAGAATACAACAGTCACTAATATGCCATTATGTAAAAATGTGAGTATGCAACAGAAGTGAGTCTGCATTATGTATTTGGGGAGTTCAAAACCCAATTGAGTCAAATGTATGAAAGATGATATATCATGAGCTCTGTAATGTTTTGAACAATCAATAAAAAAATGGAAATAAAATAAAATAAAATAAAATAAACAAATAGTTTAAAGGACCTTAAATATTATAAATTGTCAGCTATATATGTAAAATGACATTTTAAAGTAGAGGGTGAATTAAAAAATTTACTTTACAACATTTTCCAGAAAAAAAAAAGAAAAATACAAAGTCAATACTCCAACCTACAGGCAGAGGCAATGACTTTCTCAATAGGATGCCAAAGCTCAGAAGATAACACCAAAAGTTAGCTAATAGGATGACATCAAATTAAGAAGGTTATGCACAGAAAAGGAGACAATTAGAATATGAAGAGAGAACCCACAGAAGGGGAGAAAATCTTTATGAGGGGCTCTTCTAAAAGAGGATGAATATTCAGAAAATTAATAAAGAACTCAAAAAACTTAACATCAAACCCACAATTATTAAATAAACCAATTATCAAATAAGCCAATTACCAAATGGAAACTAAATGAACTAAACAGACATGTCCTAGAATAAAATATGTGAGTGGCCAACAAATATATGAAAATACTTGCAAGTCAAGACTACCCTGAGATTTCATCTCACTTCAGTGACAAAGGCAACCACCAAGAATACAAACAGAAATGAGTGTGCCAAGGAGAGAATTGGAGAGAAAGGAGCACTCTCACCCTGTTGGTGGGCATGTAAATCAGCACACCACCATGGAAATAGGGATGGAGGCTCCTCGGGAGTAGCCGAGGACCACTCTGCGACCTAGCTCTACCTCTGCTTGGTATTTATCACAGCGGATCGAAGTCATCATACTATAATGACACATACATGTCCATGAACCAGCCGAGGTGACATCAGTGGACGAATGGATAAAGAACATCTGGTATATGCACACTGGAATTTCATTCAGCCATAAAGAAGAACGAAATTATGTCATGCTGGAAGATGGATGGATCTTCAAAACATTAAGGGAAATAAGCAACTCAGAAATTTAAGGGCCGTATGTTTTTCCTCTGTTAAAGCTAGAGGGGGAAAAGAAAGGAAAGTTGGGAAGGGTGTCTCATCATGAAAGTTGAAGAAAGATCAGTAGAGTCAAGGCACTAGGGGAGGAGGTGAGGAAAAGGGAAATATTGGAATGATATTGGCCAAAGTTCACGGTTATGTTGTGTGCATGTTCAAATATGTGTCAGCAAATCCCACCATTATGGACCACTACAATGCACCAATGAAGTGTGAAAAGAAGAGTTTCACATTACATGGGACAGGCACTATTCTAGGAGGGTGCCCATTTTTTCCCATCTATAAATACCACGATCATTTACCACTGTCAAAAATCTCTACAGATTCGAATGTTCTGACCACTGCTCCACCACATGGCCTCTTCTACTTCAGGGTCCCCTTATTCTCACTGAAATCAGGGAGCCCGTTTCAATGATGCCATCTGTTAATGTCTTCCCAGGCTGCTGAGGACAGTGGCTGCGGGTTTCACAAGGATCTGGTGCTGCCTTCTGAACGCATGTCCACGAGGCCTTGGCGAAGGCTGGTGCTCCAGGCCCTCCTCCAGATCCAGCTGTGAGGCCAGGGAAGGGGTCACATAACACGCCACCCAACACCTTATTTATTTCTGATCACCATCCTTTCCATTATTCCAAGATCATATTGGTCATTGAACTTAAGCAAACACTGAGTCCAGATTTCAGTCCATCCACAAAAGAGAGTCTAATAGCCACTCCCCGTGGCTCAGGAAAATCTTTAGCCCTAACATTTTTGGTGATTACGTCCCTGTGACTGCATTCAAGATGATCCAGCAATATTTCCTGACTTCTTTGGTCTAGAAGACTCAAACAAATTCTCTTATATATTCTTAAGGCTCCTATTAACAAAATACAGTAAAATATTTACCTTTTATTTTGGTGTGACCCTTATACTCTCCTGGCTATATTTTATACTCTTACCTGAGGCTTTCTAGGATCAGACCCCAATTAAGAGTCTGATGACAATGTGGGATGATGGATGAGCATCTTAAAGACAATTGGGCTAGGGATGTGGCTCAAGCAGTAGTGTGCTTGCCTGGCACGCGTACGGCCCGGGTTCGATCCTCATCACCACATACCAACAAAGATGTT
>NW_027523304.1:0-52123 GCF_052094955.1 Ictidomys tridecemlineatus
CTGAGATTTCAGGCAACTCGTACGTTTTTTGGCAGCTTGGCAGGCCCTTTCCATGAAAGTGATTCTCGCCAGTCTCTGCTTAGGGCTACATCAACAGCAAACAAACCATAGAGGATAGAACTTGAAAACTGCTTTATTGTGTCAAGTTTCAAAGAGCTAGCACAAACCGTGTTTGATTTAGAGTTACAAATACATGTATCCCTATAGGAGAAAACAGAGTGAAACCTCAAAATGAAACCGGTTACTGCCAACGACGGTTTAACCTAGAAGAACGAAATTTGGCGAGCCAAGTGGGATTGGTGTACTGATCATTACCTGAAAGTTTCATCAAAGATGGGGTGAAAAAGGGTGTGCTGAGATTTCAGGCAACTCGTAGTTTTTTGGAAGCTTGGCAGGCCCTTTCCATGAAAGTGATTCTCGCCAGTCTCTGCTTAGGGCTACATCAACAGCAAACAAACCATAGAGATAGAACTTGAAACTGCTTTATTGTGTCAAGTTTCAAAGAGCTAGCACAAACCGTGTTTGATTTAGAGTTACAAATACATGTATCCCTATAGGAGAAAACAGAGTGAAACCTCAAAATGAAACCGGTTACTGCCAACGAACGGTTTAACCTAGGAAGAACGAATTTGGCGAGCCAAGTGGGATTGGTGTACTGATCATACCTGAAAGTTTCATCAAGATTGGGTGAAAAAGGGTGTGCTGAGATTTCAGGCAACTCGTAGTTTTTTGGAAGCTTGGCAGGCCCTTTCCATGAAAGTGACTCTCGCAGTCTCTGCTTAGGGCTACATCAACAGCAAACAAACCATAGAGATAGAACTTGAAACTGCTTTATTGTGTCAAGTTTCAAAGAGCTAGCACAAACCGTGTTGATTTAGAGTTCCAAATACATGTATCCCTATAAGAGAAAACAGAGTGAAACCTCAAAATGAAACCGGTTACTGCCAACGAACTGTTTAACCTAGAAGAACGAAATTTGGCGAGCCAAAGTGGGATTGGTGTACTGATCATTACCTGAAAGTTTCATGAAGATTGGGTGAAAAAGTGTTTGCTGAGATTTCAGGCAACTCGTAGTTTTTTGGAAGCTGGCAGGCCCTTTCCATGAAAGTGACTCTCGCCAGTCTCTGCTTAGGGCTATATCAACAGCAAACAAACCATAGAGATAGAACTTGAAACTGTTTATTGTGTCAAGTTCAAAGAGCTAGCACAAACCGTGTTTGATTTAGAGTTCCAAATACATGTATCCCTATAGGAGAAAACAGAGTGAAACCTCAAAATGAAACCGGTTACTGCCAACGAACGGTTTAACCTAGAAGAACCAAATTGGCGAGCCAAGTGGGATTGGTGTACTGATCATTATCTGAAACTTTCATCAAGATTGGGTGAAAAAGTGTGTGCTGGGATTTCAGGCAACTCGTAGTTTTTGGAAGCTTGGCAGGCCCTTTCCATGAAAGTGATTCTCGCCAGTCTCTGCTTAGGGCTACATCAACATCAAACAAACCATAGAGATAGAACTTGAAACTGCTTTATTGTGTCAAGTTTCAAAGAGCTAGCACAAACCGTGTTTGATTTAGAGTTACAAAATACATGTATCCCTATAGGAGAAAACAGAGTGAAACCTCAAAATGAAACCGGTTACTGCCAACGAACGTTTTAACCTAGTAGAAGGAAATTTGGAGAGCCAAGTGGGATTGGTGAACTGATCATTACCTGAAAGTTTCATCAAGATTGGGTGAAAAAGTGTTTGGTGAGATGTCAGGCCAACTCGTAGTTTTTTGGCAGCTTGGCAGGCCCTTTCCATGAAAGTGATTCTCGCCAGTCTCTGCTTAGGGCTACATCAACAGCAAACAAACCATAGAGATAGAACTTGAAACTGCTTTATTGTGTCAAGTTTCAAAGAGCTAGCACAAACCGTGTTTGATTTAGAGTTACAAATACATGTATCCCTATAGGAGAAAACAGAGTGAAACCTCAAAATGAAACCGGTTACTGCCAACGAACGGTTTAACCTAGAAGAACGAAATTTGGCGAGCCAAGTGGGATTGGTGTACTGATCATTACCTGAAAGTTTCATCAAGATTGGGTGAAAAAGGGTGTGCTGAGATTTCAGGCAACTCGTAGTTTTTTGGAAGCTTGGCAGGCCCTTTCCATGAAAGTGACTCTCGCCAGTCTCTGCTTAGGGCTACATCAACAGCAAACAAACCATAGAGATAGAACTTGAAACTGCTTTATTGTGTCAGTTTCAAAGAGCTAGCACAAACCGTGTTTGATTTAGAGTTCCAAATACATGTATCCCTATAAGAGAAAACAGAGTGAAACCTCAAAATGAAACCGGTTACTGCCAACGAACTGTTTAACTAGAAGAACGAAATTTGGCGAGCCAAGTGGGATTGGTGTACTGATCATTACCTGAAAGTTTCATGAAGATTGGGTGAAAAAAGTGTTTGCTGAGATTTCAGGCAACTCGTAGTTTTTTGGAAGCTTGGCAGGCCCTTTCCATGAAAGTGACTCTCGCCAGTCTCTGCTTAGGGCTATATCAACAGCAAACAAACCATAGAGATAGAACTTGAAACTGTTTATTGTGTCAAGTTTCAAAGAGCTAGCACAAACCGTGTTTGATTTAGAGTTCCAAATACATGTATCCCTATAGGAGAAAACAGAGTGAAACCTCAAAATGAAACTGGTTACTGCCAACGAACGGTTTAACCTAGAAGAACCAAATTTGGCGAGCCAAGTTGGGATTGGTGTACTGATCATTATCTGAAACTTTCATCAAGATTGGGTGAAAAAGTGTGTGCTGGGATTTCAGGCAACACGTAGTTTTTGGAAGCTTGGCAGGCCCTTTCCATGAAAGTGAATTCTCGCCAGTCTCTGCTTAGGGCTACATCAACATCAAACAAACCATAGAGATAGAACTTGAAACTGCTTTATTGTGTCAAGTTTCAAAGAGCTAGCACAAACCGTGTTTGATTTAGAGTTACAAATACATGTATCCCTATAGGAGAAAACAGAGTGAAACCTCAAAATGAAACCGGTTACTGCCAACGAACGTTTTAACCTAGTAGAAGGAAATTTGGAGAGCCAAGTGGGATTGGTGAACTGATCATTACCTGAAAGTTTCATCAAGATTGGGTGAAAAAGTGTTGGTGAGATTTCAGGCAACTCGTAGTTTTTTGGCAGCTTGGCAGGCCCTTTCCATGAAAGTGATTCTCGCCAGTCTCTGCTTAGGGCTACATCAACAGCAAACAAACCATAGAGATAGAACTTGAAACTGCTTTATTGTGTCAAGTTTCAAAGAGCTAGCACAAACCGTGTTTGATTTAGAGTTACAAATACATGTATCCCTATAGGAGAAAACAGAGTGAAACCTCAAAATGAAACCAGTTACTGCCAACGAACGGTTTAACCTAGAAGAACGAAATTTGGCGAGCCAAGTGGGATTGGTGTACTGATCATTACCTGAAAGTTTCATCAAGATTGGGTGAAAAAGGGTGTGCTGAGATTTCAGGCAACTCGTAGTTTTTTGGAAGCTTGGCAGGCCCTTTCCATGAAAGTGACTCTCGCCAGTCTCTGCTTAGGGCTACATCAACAGCAAACAAACCATAGAGATAGAACTTGAAACTGCTTTATTGTGTCAAGTTTCAAAGAGCTAGCACAAACCGTGTTTGATTTAGAGTTCCAAATACATGTATCCCTATAAGAGAAAACAGAGTGAAACCTCAAAATGAAACCGGTTACTGCCAACGAACTGTTTAACCTAGAAGAACGAAATTTGGCGAGCCAAGTGGGATTGGTGTACTGATCATTACCTGAAAGTTTCATGAAGATTGGGTGAAAAAGTGTTTGCTGAGATTTCAGGCAACTCGTAGTTTTTTGGAAGCTTGGCAGGCCCTTTCCATGAAAGTGACTCTCGCCAGTCTCTGCTTAGGGCTATATCAACAGCAAACAAACCATAGAGATAGAACTTGAAACTGCTTTATTGTGTCAAGTTTCAAAGAGCTAGCACAAACCGTGTTTGATTTAGAGTTCCAAATACATGTATCCCTATAGGAGAAAACAGAGTGAAACCTCAAAATGAAACCGGTTACTGCCAACGAACGGTTTAACCTAGAAGAACCAAATTTGGCGAGCCAAGTGGGATTGGTGTACTGATCATTATCTGAAACTTTCATCAAGATTGGGTGAAAAAGTGTGTGCTGGGATTTCAGGCAACTCGTAGTTTTTGGAAGCTTGGCAGGCCCTTTCCATGAAAGTGATTCTCGCCAGTCTCTGCTTAGGGCTACATCAACAGCAAACAAACCATAGAGATAGAACTTGAAACTGCTTTATTGTGTCAAGTTTCAAAGAGCTAGCACAAACCGTGTTTGATTTAGAGTTACAAATACATGTATCCCTATAGGAGAAAACAGAGTGAAACCTCAAAATGAAACCGGTTACTGCCAACGAACGTTTTAACCTAGTAGGAAGGAAATTTGGAGAGCCAAGTGGGATTGGTGAACTGATCATTACCTGAAAGTTTCATCAAGATTGGGTGAAAAAGTGTTTGGTGAGATTTCAGGCAACTCGTAGTTTTTTGGCAGCTTGGCAGGCCCTTTCCATGAAAGTGATTCTCGCCAGTCTCTGCTTAGGGCTACATCAACAGCAAACAAAACCATAGAGATAGAACTTGAAACTGCTTTATTGTGTCAAGTTTCAAAGAGCTAGCACAAACCGTGTTTGATTTAGAGTTCCAAATACATGTATCCCTATAGGAGAAAACAGAGTGAAACCTCAAAATGAAACCGGTTACTGCCAACGAACGGTTTAACCTAGAAGAACGAAATTTGGCGAGCCAAGTGGGATTGGTGTACTGATCATTACCTGAAAGTTTCATCAAGATTGGGTGAAAAAGTGTTTGCTGAGATTTCAGGCAACTCGTAGTTTTTTGGAAGCTTGGCAGGCCCTTTCCATGAAAGTGATTCTCGCCAGTCTCTGCTTAGGGCTACATCAACAGCAAACAAACCATAGAGATAGAACTTGAAACTGCTTTATTGTGTCAAGTTTCAAAGAGCTAGCACAAACCGTGTTTGATTTAGAGTTCCAAATACATGTATCCCTATAGGAGAAAACAGAGTGAAACCTCAAAATGAAACCGGTTACTGCCAACGAACGGTTTAACCTAGAATAACGAAATTTGGCGAGCCAAGTGGGATAGGTGTACTGATCATTACCTGAAAGTTTCATCAAGATTGGGTGAAAAAGGGTGTGCTGAGATTTCAGGCAACTCGTAGTTTTTTGGAAGCTTGGCAGGCAATTTCCATAAAAGTGATTCTCGCCACTCTCTGCTTAGGGCTACATCAACAGCAAACAAACCATAGAGATAGAACTTGAAACTGCTTTATTGTGTCAAGTTTCAAAGAGCTAGCACAAACCGTGTTTGATTTAGAGTTCCAAATACATGTATCCCTATAGGAGAAAACAGAGTGAAACCTCAAAATGAAACCGGTTACTGCCAACGAACGGTTTAACCTAGAAGAACGAAATTTGGCGAGCCAAGTGGGATTGGTGTACTGATCATTACCTGAAAGTTTCATCAAGATGGGGTGAAAAAGGGTGTGCTGAGATTTCAGGCAACTCGTAGTTTTTTGGAAGCTTGGCAGGCCCTTTCCATGAAAGTGATTCTCGCCAGTCTCTGCTTAGGGCTACATCAACAGCAAACAAACCATAGAGATAGAACTTGAAACTGCTTTATTGTGTCAAGTTTCAAAGAGCTAGCACAAACCGTGTTTGATTTAGAGTTACAAATACATGTATCCCTATAGGAGAAAACAGAGTGAAACCTCAAAATGAAACCGGTTACTGCCAACGAACGGTTTTAACCTAGAAGAACGAAATTTGGCGAGCCAAGTGGGATTGGTGTACTGATCATTACCTGAAAGTTTCATCAAGATTGGGTGAAAAAGGGTGTGCTGAGATTTCAGGCAACTCGTAGTTTTTTGGAAGCTTGGCAGGCCCTTTCCATGAAAGTGACTCTCGCCAGTCTCTGCTTAGGGCTACATCAACAGCAAACAAACCATAGAGATAGAACTTGAAACTGCTTTATTGTGTCAAGTTTCAAAGAGCTAGCACAAACCGTGTTTGATTTAGAGTTCCAAATACATGTATCCCTATAAGAGAAAACAGAGTGAAACCTCAAATGAAACCGGTTACTGCCAACGAACTGTTTAACCTAGAAGAACGAAATTTGGCGAGCCAAGTGGGATTGGTGTACTGATCATTACCTGAAAGTTTCATGAAGATTGGGTGAAAAAGTGTTTGCTGAGATTTCAGGCAACTCGTAGTTTTTTGGAAGCTTGGCAGGCCCTTTCCATGAAAGTGACTCTCGCCAGTCTCTGCTTAGGGCTATATCAACAGCAAACAAACCATAGAGATAGAACTTGAAACTGTTTATTGTGTCAAGTTTCAAAGAGCTAGCACAACCGTGTTTGATTTAGAGTTCCAAATACATGTATCCCTATAGGAGAAAACAGAGTGAAACCTCAAAATGAAACCGGTTACTGCCAACGAACGGTTTAACCTAGAAGAACCAAATTTGGCGAGCCAAGTGGGATTGGTGTACTGATCATTATCTGAAACTTTCATCAAGATTGGGTGAAAAAGTGTGTGCTGGGATTTCAGGCAACTCGTAGTTTTTGGAAGCTTGGCAGGCCCTTTCCATGAAAGTGATTCTCGCCAGTCTCTGCTTAGGGCTACATCAACATCAAACAAACCATAGAGATAGAACTTGAAACTGCTTTATTGTGTCAAGTTTCAAAGAGCTAGCACAAACCGTGTTTGATTTAGAGTTACAAATACATGTATCCCTATAGGAGAAAACAGAGTGAAACCTCAAAATGAAACCGGTTACTGCCAACGAACGTTTTAACCTAGTAGAAGGAAATTTGGAGAGCCAAGTGGGATTGGTGAACTGATCATTACCTGAAAGTTTCATCAAGATTGGGTGAAAAAGTGTTTGGTGAGATGTCAGGCAACTCGTAGTTTTTTGGCAGCTTGGCAGGCCCTTTCCATGAAAGTGATTCTCGCCAGTCTCTGCTTAGGGCTACATCAACAGCAAACAAACCATAGAGATAGAACTTGAAACTGCTTTATTGTGTCAAGTTTCAAAGAGCTAGCACAAACCGTGTTTGATTTAGAGTTACAAATACATGTATCCCTATAGGAGAAAACAGAGTGAAACCTCAAAATGAAACCGGTTACTGCCAACGAACGGTTTAACCTAGAAGAACGAAATTTGGCGAGCCAAGTGGGATTGGTGTACTGATCATTACCTGAAAGTTTCATCAAGATTGGGTGAAAAAGGGTGTGCTGAGATTTCAGGCAACTCGTAGTTTTTTGGAAGCTTGGCAGGCCCTTTCCATGAAAGTGACTCTCGCCAGTCTCTGCTTAGGGCTACATCAACAGCAAACAAACCATAGAGATAGAACTTGAAACTGCTTTATTGTGTCAAGTTTCAAAGAGCTAGCACAAACCGTGTTTGATTTAGAGTTCCAAATACATGTATCCCTATAAGAGAAAACAGAGTGAAACCTCAAAATGAAACCGGTTACTGCCAACGAACTGTTTAACCTAGAAGAACGAAATTTGGCGAGCCAAGTGGGATTGGTGTACTGATCATTACCTGAAAGTTTCATGAAGATTGGGTGAAAAAGTGTTTGCTGAGATTTCAGGCAACTCGTAGTTTTTTGGAAGCTTGGCAGGCCCTTTCCATGAAAGTGACTCTCGCCAGTCTCTGCTTAGGGCTATATCAACAGCAAACAAACCATAGAGATAGAACTTGAAACTGTTTATTGTGTCAAGTTTCAAAGAGCTAGCACAACCGTGTTTGATTTAGAGTTCCAAATACATGTATCCCTATAGGAGAAAACAGAGTGAAACCTCAAAATGAAACTGGTTACTGCCAACGAACGGTTTAACCTAGAAGAACCAAATTTGGCGAGCCAAGTGGGATTGGTGTACTGATCATTATCTGAAACTTTCATCAAGATTGGGTGAAAAAGTGTGTGCTGGGATTTCAGGCAACTCGTAGTTTTTGGAAGCTTGGCAGGCCCTTTCCATGAAAGTGATTCTCGCCAGTCTCTGCTTAGGGCTACATCAACATCAAACAAACCATAGAGATAGAACTTGAAACTGCTTTATTGTGTCAAGTTTCAAAGAGCTAGCACAAACCGTGTTTGATTTAGAGTTACAAATACATGTATCCCTATAGGAGAAAACAGAGTGAAACCTCAAAATGAAACCGGTTACTGCCAACGAACGTTTTAACCTAGTAGAAGGAAATTTGGAGAGCCAAGTGGGATTGGTGAACTGATCATTACCTGAAAGTTTCATCAAGATTGGGTGAAAAAGTGTTTGGTGAGATTTCAGGCAACTCGTAGTTTTTTGGCAGCTTGGCAGGCCCTTTCCATGAAAGTGATTCTCGCCAGTCTCTGCTTAGGGCTACATCAACAGCAAACAAACCATAGAGATAGAACTTGAAACTGCTTTATTGTGTCAAGTTTCAAAGAGCTAGCACAAACCGTGTTTGATTTAGAGTTACAAATACATGTATCCCTATAGGAGAAAACAGAGTGAAACCTCAAAATGAAACCAGTTACTGCCAACGAACGGTTTAACCTAGAAGAACGAAATTTGGCGAGCCAAGTGGGATTGGTGTACTGATCATTACCTGAAAGTTTCATCAAGATTGGGTGAAAAAGGGTGTGCTGAGATTTCAGGCACTCGTAGTTTTTTGGAAGCTTGGCAGGCCCTTTCCATGAAAGTGACTCTCGCCAGTCTTCTGCTTAGGGCTACATCAACAGCAAACAAACCATAGAGATAGAACTTGAAACTGCTTTATTGTGTCAAGTTTCAAAGAGCTAGCACAAACCGTGTTTGATTTAGAGTTCCAAATACATGTATCCCTATAAGAGAAAACAGAGTGAAACCTCAAAATGAAACCGGTTACTGCCAACGAACTGTTTAACCTAGAAGAACGAAATTTGGCGAGCCAAGTGGGATTGGTGTACTGATCATTACCTGAAAGTTTCATGAAGATTGGGTGAAAAAGTGTTTGCTGAGATTTCAGGCAACTCGTAGTTTTTTGGAAGCTTGGCAGGCCCTTTCCATGAAAGTGACTCTCGCCAGTCTCTGCTTAGGGCTATATCAACAGCAAACAAACCATAGAGATAGAACTTGAAACTGCTTTATTGTGTCAAGTTTCAAAGAGCTAGCACAAACCGTGTTTGATTTAGAGTTCCAAATACATGTATCCCTATAGGAGAAAACAGAGTGAAACCTCAAAATGAAACCGGTTACTGCCAACGAACGGTTTAACCTAGAAGAACCAAATTTGGCGAGCCAAGTGGGATTGGTGTACTGATCATTATCTGAAACTTTCATCAAGATTGGGTGAAAAAGTGTGTGCTGGGATTTCAGGCAACTCGTAGTTTTTGGAAGCTTGGCAGGCCCTTTCCATGAAAGTGATTCTCGCCAGTCTCTGCTTAGGGCTACATCAACAGCAAACAAACCATAGAGATAGAACTTGAAACTGCTTTATTGTGTCAAGTTTCAAAGAGCTAGCACAAACCGTGTTTGATTTAGAGTTACAAATACATGTATCCCTATAGGAGAAAACAGAGTGAAACCTCAAAATGAAACCGGTTACTGCCAACGAACGTTTTAACCTAGTAGAAGGAAATTTGGAGAGCCAAGTGGGATTGGTGAACTGATCATTACCTGAAAGTTTCATCAAGATTGGGTGAAAAAGTGTTTGGTGAGATTTCAGGCAACTCGTAGTTTTTTGGCAGCTTGGCAGGCCCTTTCCATGAAGTGATTCTCGCCAGTCTCTGCTTAGGGCTACATCAACAGCAAACAAACCATAGAGATAGAACTTGAAACTGCTTTATTGTGTCAAGTTTCAAAGAGCTAGCACAAACCGTGTTTGATTTAGAGTTCCAAATACATGTATCCCTATAGGAGAAAACAGAGTGAAACCTCAAAATGAAACCGGTTACTGCCAACGAACGGTTTAACCTAGAAGAACGAAATTTGGCGAGCCAAGTGGGATTGGTGTACTGATCATTACCTGAAAGTTTCATCAAGATTGGGTGAAAAAGTGTTTGCTGAGATTTCAGGCAACTCGTAGTTTTTTGGAAGCTTGGCAGGCCCTTTCCATGAAAGTGATTCTCGCCAGTCTCTGCTTAGGGCTACATCAACAGCAAACAAACCATAGAGATAGAACTTGAAACTGCTTTATTGTGTCAAGTTTCAAAGAGCTAGCACAAACCGTGTTTGATTTAGAGTTCCAAATACATGTATCCCTATAGGAGAAAACAGAGTGAAACCTCAAAATGAAACCGGTTACTGCCAACGAACGGTTTAACCTAGAATAACGAATTTGGCGAGCCAAGTGGGATAGGTGTAACTGATCATTACCTGAAAGTTTCATCAAGATTGGGTGAAAAAGGGTGTGCTGAGATTTCAGGCAACTCGTAGTTTTTTGGAAGCTTGGCAGGCAATTTCCATAAAAGTGATTCTCGCCACTCTCTGCTTAGGGCTACATCAACAGCAAACAAACCATAGAGATAGAACTTGAAACTGCTTTATTGTGTCAAGTTTCAAAGAGCTAGCACAAACCGTGTTTGATTTAGAGTTCCAAATACATGTATCCCTATAGGAGAAAACAGAGTGAAACCTCAAAATGAAACCGGTTACTGCCAACGACCGGTTTAACCTAGAAGAACGAAATTTGGCGAGCCAAGTGGGATTGGTGTACTGATCATTACCTGAAAGTTTCATCAATATTGGGTGAAAAAGAGTTTGCTGAGATTTCAGGCAACTCGTAGTTTTTTGGCAGCTTGGCAGGCCCTTTCCATGAAAGTGATTCTCGCCAGTCTCTGGTTAGGGCTACATCAACAGCAAACAAACCATAGAGAGAGAACTTGAAACTGCTTTATTGTCTCAAGTTTCAAAGAGCTAGCACAAACCGTGTTTGATTTAGAGTTCCAAATACATGAATTTCTATAGGAGAAACAGAGTGAAACCTCAAAATGAAACCGGTTACTGCCAACGAACGGTTTAACCTAGAAGAACGAAATTTGGCGAGCCAAGTGGGATTGGTGTACTGATCATTACCTGAAAGTTTCATCAAGATTGGGTGAAAAAGTGTGTGCTGAGATTTCAGGCAACTCGTAGTTTTTTGGAAGCTTGGCAGGCCCTTTCCATGAAAGTGATTCTCGCCAGTCTCTGCTTAGGGCTACATCAACAGCAAACAAACCATAGAGATAGAACTTGAAACTGCTTTATTGTGTCAAGTTTCAAAGAGCTAGCACAAACCGTGTTTGATTTAGAGTTCCAAATACATGTATCCCTATAGGAGAAAACAGAGTGAAACCTCAAAATGAAACCGGTTACTGCCAACGAACGGGTTTAACCTAGAAGAACGAAATTTGGCGAGCCAAGTGGGATTGGTGTACTGATCATTACCTGAAAGTTTCATCAAGATTGGGTGAAAAAGGGTGTGCTGAGATTTCAGGCAACTCGTAGTTTTTTGGAAGCTTGGCAGGCCCTTTCCATGAAAGTGATTCTCGCCAGTCTCTGCTTCGGGCTACATAAACAGCAAACAAACCATAGAGATAGAACTTGAAACTGCTTTATTGTGTCAAGTTTCAAAGAGCTAGCACAAACCGTGTTTGATTTAGAGTTCCAAATACATGTATCCCTATAAGAGAAAACAGAGTGAAACCTCAAAATGAAACCGGTTACTGCCAACGAACGGTTTAACCTAGAAGAACGAAATTTGGCGAGCCAAGTGGGATTGGTGTACTGATCATTACCTGAAGTTTCATGAAGATTGGGTGAAAAAGTGTTTGCTGAGATTTCAGGCAACTCGTAGTTTTTTGGAAGCTTGGCAGGCCCTTTCCATGAAAGTGACTCTCGCCAGTCTCTGCTTAGGGCTACATCAACAGCAAACAAACCATAGAGATAGAACTTGAAACTGCTTTATTGTGTCAAGTTTCAAAGAGCTAGCACAAACCGTGTTTGATTTAGAGTTCCAAATAAATGTATTCCTATAGGAGAAACAGAGTGAAATTTCAAAATGAAACCGGTTACTGCCAACGAACGGTTTACCCTAGAAGAACGAAATTTGGCGAGCCAAGTGGGATTGGTGTACTGATCATTACCTGAAAGTTTCATCAAGATTGGGTGAAAAAGTGTGTGCTGAGATTTCAGGCAACTCGTAGTTTTTGGAAGCTTGGCAGGCCCTTTCCATGAAAGTGATTCTCGCCAGTCTCTGCTTAGGGCTACATCAACAGCAAACAAACCATAGAGATAGAACTTGAAACTGCTTTATTGTGTCAAGTTTCAAAGAGCTAGCACAAACCGTGTTTGATTTAGAGTTCCAAATACATGTATCCCTATAGGAGAAAACAGAGTGAAACCTCAAAATGAAACCGGTTACTGCCAACGAACGGTTTAACCTAGAAGAACGAAATTTGGCGAGCCAAGTGGGATTGGTGTACTGATCATTACCTGAAAGTTTCATCAAGATTGGGTGAAAAGGGTGTGCTGAGATTTCAGGCAACTCGTAGTTTTTTTGGAAGCTTGGCAGGCCCTTTCCATGAAAGTGATTCTCGCCAGTCTCATGCTTAGGGCTACATCAACAGCAAACAAACCATAGAGATAGAAATTGAAACTGCTTTATTGTGTCAAGTTTCAAAGAGCTAGCACAAACCGTGTTTGATTTAGAGTTCCAAATACATGTATCCCTATAGGAGAAAACAGAGTGAAACCTCAAAATGAAACCGGTTACTGCCAACGACCGGTTTAACCTAGAAGAACGAAATTTGGCGAGCCAAGTGGGATTGGTGTACTGATCATTACCTGAAAGTTTCATCAAGATTGGGTGAAAAAGGGTGTGCTGAGATTTCAGGCAACTCGTAGTTTTTTGGAAGCTTGGCAGGCCCTTTCCATGAAAGTGACTATCGCCAGTCTCTGCTTAGGGCTACATCAAGAGCAAACAAACCATAGAGATAGAACTTGAAACTGCTTTATTGTGTCAAGTTTCAAAGAGCTAGCACAAACCGTGTTTGATTTAGAGTTCCAAATACATGTATCCCTATAAGAGAAAACAGAGTGAAACCTCAAAATGAAACCGGTTACTGCCAACGAACTGTTTAACCTAGAAGAACGAAATTTGGCGAGCCAAGTGGGATTGGTGTACTGATCATTACCTGAAAGTTTCATGAAGATTGGGTGAAAAAGTGTTTGCTGAGATTTCAGGCAACTCGTAGTTTTTTGGAAGCTTGGCAGGCCCTTTCCATGAAAGTGACTCTCGCCAGTCTCTGCTTAGGGCTATATCAACAGCAAACAAACCATAGAGATAGAACTTGAAACTGCTTTATTGTGTCAAGTTTCAAAGAGCTAGCACAAACCGTGTTTGATTTAGAGTTCCAAATACATGTATCCCTATAGGAGAAAACAGAGTGAAACCTCAAAAATGAAAACCGGTTACTGCCAACGAACGGTTTAACCTAGAAGAACCAAATTTGGCGAGCCAAGTGGGATTGGTGTACTGATCATTATCTGAAACTTTCATCAAGATTGGGTGAAAAAGTGTGTGCTGGGATTTCAGGCAACTCGTAGTTTTTAGAAGCTTGGCAGGCCCTTTCCATGAAAGTGATTCTCGCCAGTCTCTGCTTAGGGCTACATCAACATCAAACAAACCATAGAGATAGAACTTGAAACTGCTTTATTGTGTCAAGTTTCAAAGAGCTAGCACAAACCGTGTTTGATTTAGAGTTACAAATACATGTATCCCTATAGGAGAAAACAGAGTGAAACCTCAAAATGAAACCGGTTACTGCCAACGAACGTTTTAACCTAGTAGAAGGAAATTTGGAGAGCCAAGTGGGATTGGTGAACTGATCATTACCTGAAAGTTTCATCAAGATTGGGTGAAAAAGTGTTTGGTGAGATTTCAGGCAACTCGTAGTTTTTTGGCAGCTTGGCAGGCCCTTTCCATGAAAGTGATTCTCGCCAGTCTCTGCTTAGGGCTACATCAACAGCAAACAAACCATAGAGATAGAACTTGAAACTGCTTTATTGTGTCAAGTTTCAAAGAGCTAGCACAAACCGTGTTTGATTTAGAGTTCCAAATACATGTATCCCTATAGGAGAAAACAGAGTGAAACCTCAAAATGAAACCGGTTACTGCCAACGACCGGTTTAACCTAGAAGAACGAAATTTGGCGAGCCAAGTGGGATTGGTGTACTGATCATTACCTGAAAGTTTCATCAAGATTGGGTGAAAAAGTGTTTGCTGAGATTTCAGGCAACTCGTAGTTTTTTGGAAGCTTGGCAGGCCCTTTCCATGAAAGTGATTCTCGCCAGTCTCTGCTTAGGGCTACATCAACAGCAAACAAACCATAGAGATAGAACTTGAAACTGCTTTATTGTGTCATGTTTCAAAGAGCTAGCACAAACCGTGTTTGATTTAGAGTTCCAAATACATGTATCCCTATAGGAGAAAACAGAGTGAAACCTCAAAATGAAACCGGTTACTGCCAACGAACGGTTTAACCTAGAATAACGAAATTTGGCGAGCCAAGTGGGATAGGTGTACTGATCATTACCTGAAAGTTTCATCAAGATTGGGTGAAAAGGGTGTGCTGAGATTTCAGGCAACTCGTAGTTTTTTGGAAGCTTGGCAGGCAATTTCCATAAAAGTGATTCTCGCCACTCTCTGCTTAGGGCTACATCAACAGCAAACAAACCATAGAGATAGAACTTGAAACTGCTTTATTGTGTCAAGTTTCAAAGAGCTAGCACAAACCGTGTTTGATTTAGAGTTCCAAATACATGTATCCCTATAGGAGAAAACAGAGTGAAACCTCAAAATGAAACCGGTTACTGCCAACGACCGGTTTAACCTAGAAGAACGAAATTTGGCGAGCCAAGTGGGAATGGTGTACTGATCATTACCTGAAAGTTTCATCAAGATTGGGTGAAAAAGTGTGTGCTGAGATTTCGGGCAATTCGTAGTTTTTTGGAAGCTTGGCAGGCCCTTTCCATGAAAGTGATTCTCGCCAGTCTCTGCCTAGGGCTACATCAACAACAAAGAAACCATAGAGATAGAACTTGAAACTGCTTTATTGTGTCAAGTTTCAACGAGCTAGCATAAACCGTGTTTGATTTAGAGTTCCAAATACATGTATCCCCATAGGAGAAAACAGAGTGAAACCTCAAAATGAAACCGGTTACTGCCAACGAACGGTTTAACCTAGAAGAACGAAATTTGGCGAGCCAAGTGGGATTGGTGTACTGATCATTACCTGAAAGTTTCATCAAGATTGGGTGAAAAAGGGTGTGCTGAGATTTCAGGAAACTCCGTAGTTTTTTGGAATCTTGGCAGGCCCTTTCCATGAAAGTGATTCTCGCCAGTCTCTGCTTAGGGCTACATCAACAGCAAACAAACCATAGAGATAGAACTTGAAACTTCTTTATTGTGTCAAGTTTCAAAGACCTAGCACAAACCGTGTTTGATTTAGAGTTCCAAATACATGTATCCCTATAGGAGAAAACAGAGAGAAACCTCAAAATGAAACCGGTTACTGCCAATGAACGGTTTAACCTAGAAGAACGAAATTTGTCGAGCCAAGTGGGATTGGTGTACTGATCATTACCTGAAAGTTTCATCAAGATTGGGTGAAAAGTGTGTGCTGAGATTTCAGGCAACTCGTAGTTTTTTGGAAGTTTGGCAGGCCCTTTCCATGAAAGTGATTCTCGCCAGTCTCTGCCTAGGGCTATATCTAACAGCAAACAAACCATAGAGATAGACTTGAAACTGCTTTATTGTGTCAAGTTTCAAAGAGCTAGCAAAAACCGTGTTTGATTTAGAGTTCCAAATACATGTATCCCTATAGGAAAAAACAGAGAGAAACCTCAAAATGAAACCGGTTACTGCCAATGAACGGTTTAACCTAGAAGAACGAAATTTGGCGAGCCAAGTGGGATTGGTGTACTGATCATTACCTGAAAGTTTCATCAAGATTGGGTGAAAAAGGGTGTGCTGAGATTTCAGGCAACTCGTAGTTTTTTGGAAGCTTGGCAGGCCCTTTCCATGAAAGTGATTCTCGCCAGTCTCTGCTTAGGGCTACATCAACAGCAAACAAACCATAGAGATAGAACTTGAAACTGCTTTATTGTGTCAAGTTTCAAAGATCTAGCACAAACGGTGTTTGATTTAGAGTTCCAAATACATGTATCCCTATAGGAGAAAACAGAGTGAAACCTCAAAATGAAACCGGTTACTGCCAACGAACGGTTTAACCTAGAAGAACGAAATTTGGCGAGCCAAGTGGGATTGGTGTACTGATCATTACCTGAAAGTTTCATCAAGATTGGGTGAAAAAGGGTGTGCTGAGATTTCAGGCAACTCGTAGTTTTTTGGAAGCTTGGCAGGCCCTTTCCATGAAAGTGATTCTCGCCAGTCTCTGCTTAGTGCTACATCAACAGCAAACAAACCATAGAGATAGAACTTGAAACTGCTTTATTGTGTCAAGTTTCAAAGAGCTAGCACAAACCGTGTTTGATTTAGAGTTCCAAATACATGTATCCCTAGAGGAGAAAACAGAGTGAGACCTCAAAATGGAACCGGTTACTGCCAACGAACGGTTTAACCTAGAAGAACGAAATTTGGCGAGCCAAGTGGGACTGGTGTACTGATCATTACCTGAAAGTTTCATCAAGATTGGGTGAAAAAGTGTGTGCTGAGATTTCAGGCAACTCGTAGTTTTTTGGAAGCTTGGCAGGCTCTTTCCAAGCAAGTGATTCTCGCCAGTCTCTGCTTAGGGCTACATCAACAGCAAACTAACCATAGAGATAGAACTTGAAACTGCTTTATTGTGTCAAGTTTCAAAGAGCTAGCACAAACCGTGTTTGATTTAGAGTTCCAAATACATGTATCCCTATAGGAGAAAACAGAGTGAAACCTCAAAATGAAACCGGTTACTGCCAACGAACGGTTTAACCTAGAAGAACGAAATTTGGCAAGCCAAGTGGGATTGGTGTACTGATCATTTCCTGAAAGTTTCATCAAGATTGGGTGAAAAAGGGTGTGGTGAGATTTCAGGCAACTCGTAGTTTTTTGGAAGCTTGGCAGGCCCTTTCCATGAAAGTGATTCTCGCCAGTCTCTGCTTAGGGCTACATCAACAGCAAACAAACCATAGAGATAGAACTTGAAACTGCTTTATTGTGTCAAGTTTCAAAGAGCTAGCACAAACGGTGTTTGATTTAGAGTTCCAAATACATGTATCCCTATAGGAGAAAACAGAGTGAAACCTCAAAATGAAACCGGTTACTGCCAACGAACGGTTTAACCTAGAAGAACGAAATTTGGCGAGCCAAGTGGGATTGGTGTACTGATCATTACCTGAAAGTTTCATCAAGATTGGGTGAAAAAGTGTGTGCTGAGATTTCAGGAAACTCGTAGTTTTTTGGAAGCTTGGCATGCCCTTTCCATGAAAGTGATTCTCGCCAGTCTATGCTTATGGCTACATCAACAGCAAACAAACCATAGAGATAGAACTTGAAACTGCTTTATTGTGTCAAGTTTCAAAGAGCTAGCACAAACCGTCTTTCATTTAGAGTTCCAAATACATGTATCCCTATTGGAGAAAACAAAGTGAAACCTCAAAATGAAACCGGTTACTGCCAACGAACGGTTTAACCTAGAAGAACAAAATTTGGCCAGCCATGTGGGATTGGTGTACTGATCATTACCGGAAAGTTTCATCAAGATTGGGTGAAAAAGGTTGTGCTGAGATTTCAGGCAACTCGTAGTTTTTTGGAAGCTTGGCAGGCCCTTTCCATGAAAGTGATTCTCGCCAGTCACTGCTTAGGGCTACATCAACAGCAAACAAACCATAGAGATAGAACTTGAAACTGCTCTATTGTGTCAAGTTTCAAAGAGCTAGCACAAACCGTGTTTGATTTAGAGTTCCAAATACATGTATCCCTATAGGAGAAAACAGAGTGAAACCTCAAAATGAAACCGGTTACTGCCAACGAACGGTTTAACCTAGAAGAACGAAATTTGGCGAGCCAAGTGGGATTGGTGTACTGATCATTTCCTGAAAGTTTCATCAAGATTGGGTGAAAAAGTGTTTGCTGAGAATTCAGGCAACTCGTAGTTCTTTGGAAGCTTGGCAGGCCCTTTCCATGAAAGTGATTCTTGCCAGTCTCTGCTTAGGGCTACATCAACAGCAAACAAACCATAGAGATAGAACTTGAAACTGCTTTATTGTGTCAAGTTTCAAAGAGCTAGCACAAACCGTGTTTGATTTAGAGTTCCAAATACATGTATCCCTATTGGAGAAAACAGAGTGAAACCTCAAAATGAAACCGGTTACTGCCAACGAACGGTTTAACCTAGAAGAACGAAATTTGGCGAGCCAAGTGGGATTGGTGTACTGATCATTATCTGAAAGTTTCATCAAGATTGGGTGAAAAAGTGTGTGCTGAGATTTCGGGCAACTCGTAGTTTTTTGGAAGCTTGGCAGGCCCTTTCCATGAAAGTGATTCTCGCCAATCTCTGCTTAGGGCTACATCAACAGCAAACAAACCATAGAGATAGAACTTGAAACTGCTTTATTGTGTCAAGTTTCAAAGAGCTAGCACAAACCGTGTTTGATTTAGAGTTCCAAATACATGTATCCCTATAGGAGAAAACAGAGTGAAACCTCAAAATGAAACCGGTTACTGCCAACGAACGGTTTAACCTAGAAGAACGAAATTTGGCGAGCCAAGTGGGATTGGTGTACTGATCATTACCTGAAAGTTTCATCAAGATTGGGTGAAAAAGGGTGTGCTGAGATTTCAGGCAACTCGTAGTTTTTTGGAAGCTTGGCAGGTCCTTTCCATGAAAGTGATTCTCGCCAGTCTCTGCTTAGGGCTACATCAACAGCAACAAACCATAGAGATAGAACTTGAAACTGCTTTATTGTGTCAAGTTTCAAAGAGCTAGCACAAACCATGTTTGATTTAGAGTTCCAAATACATGTATCCCTATAGGAGAAAACAGAGTGAAACCTCAAAATGAAAACGGTTACTGCCAACGAATGGTTTAACTTAGAAGAATAAAAGTTGGCGAGCCAAGTGAGATTGGTGTACTGAACATTACCTGAATGTTTCATCAAGATTGGGTGAAAAGGGTGTGCTGAGATTTCGGGCAACTCGTAGTTTTTTGGAAGCTTGGCAGGCCCTTTCCATGAAAGTGATTCTCGCCATTCTCTGCTTAGGGCTACATCAACAGCAAACAAACCATAGAGATAGAACTTGAAACTGCTTTATTGTGCCAAGTTTCAAAGAGCTAGCACAAACCGTGTTTGATTTTAGAGTTCCAAATACATGTATCCCTATAGGAGAAAACAGAGTGAAACCTCAAAATGAAACCGGTTACTGCCAACGAACGGTTTAACCTAGAAAAACGAAATTTGGCGAGCTAACTGGGATTGGTGTACTGATCATTACCTGAAAGTTTCATCAAGATTGGGTGAAAAAGTGTGTGCTGAGATTTCAGGCAACTCGTAGTTTTTTGGAATCTTGGCAAGGTCCTTTCCATGAAAGTGATTCTCGCCAGTCTCTGCTTAGGGCTACATCAACAGCAAACAAACCATAGAGATAGAACTTGAAACTGCTTTATTGTGTCAAGTTTCAAAGAGCTAGCACAAACCGTGTTTGATTTAGAGTTCCAAATACATGTATCCCTAGAGGAGAAAACAGAGTGAAACCTCAAAATGAAACCGGTTACTGCCAACGAACGGTTTAACCTAGAAGAACGAAATTTGGCGAGCCAAGTTTGGATTGGTGTACTGATCATTACCGGGAAAGTTTCATCAAGATTGGGTGAAAAAAGGTTGTGCTGAGATTTCAGGCAACTCGTAGTTTTTTGGAAGCTTGGCAGGCCCTTTCCATGAAAGTGATTCTCGCCAGTCACTGCTTAGGGCTACATCAACAGCAAACAAACCATAGAGATAGAACTTGAAACTGCTCTATTGTGTCAAGTTTCAAAGAGCTAGCACAAACCGTGTTTGATTTAGAGTTCCAAATACATGTATCCCTATAGGAGAAAACAGAGTGAAACCTCAAAATGAAACCGGTTACTGCCAAAGAACGGTTTAACCTAGAAGAACGAAATTTGGCGAGCCAAGTGGGATTGGTGTACTGATCATTTCCTGAAAGTTTCATCAAGATTGGGTGAAAAAGTGTTTGCTGAGAATTCAGGCAACTCGTAGTTCTTTGGAAGCTTGGCAGGCCCTTTCCATGAAAGTGATTCTTGCCAGTCTCTGCTTAGGGCTACATCAACAGCAAACAAACCATAGAGATAGAACTTGAAACTGCTTTATTGTGTCAAGTTTCAAAGAGCTAGCACAAACGTGTTTGATTTAGAGTTCCAAATACATGTATCCCTATTGGAGAAAACAGAGTGAAACCTCAAAATGAAACCGGTTACTGCCAACGAACGGTTTAACCTAGAAGAACGAAATTTGGCGAGCCAAGTGGGATTGGTGTACTGATCATTATCTGAAAGTTTCATCAAGATTGGTGGAAAAGTGTGTGCTGAGATTTCGGGCAACTCGTAGTTTTTTGGAAGCTTGGCAGGCCCTTTCCATGAAAGTGATTCTCGCCAATCTCTGCTTAGGGCTACATCAACAGCAAACAAACCATAGAGATAGAACTTGAAACTGCTTTATTGTGTCAAGTTTCAAAGAGCTAGCACAAACCGTGTTTGATTTAGAGTTCCAAATACATGTATCCCTATAGGAGAAAACAGAGTGAAACCTCAAAATGAAACCGGTTACTGCCAACGAACGGTTTAACCTAGAAGAACGAAATTTGGCGAGCCAAGTGGGATTGGTGTACTGATCATTACCTGAAAGTTTCATCAAGATTGGGTGAAAAAGGGTGTGCTGAGATTTCAGGCAACTCGTAGTTTTTTGGAAGCTTGGCAGGCCCTTTCCATGAAAGTGATTCTCAACAGTCTCTGCTTAGGGCTACATCAACAGCAAACAAACCATAGAGATAGAACTTAAAACTGCTTTATTGTGTCAAGTTTCAAAGAGCTAGCACAAACCATGTTTGATTTAGAGTTCCAAATACATGTATCCCTATAGGAGAAAACAGAGTGAAACCTCAAAATGAAAACGGTTACTGCCAACGAATGGTTTAACTTAGAAGAATAAAATTTGGCGAGCCAAGTGAGATTGGTGTACTGAACATTACCTGAAAGTTTCATCAAGATTGGGTGAAAAAGGGTGTGCTGAGATTTCGGGCAACTCGTAGTTTTTTGGAAGCTTGGCAGGCCCTTTCCATGAAAGTGATTCTCGCCATTCTCTGCTTAGGGCTACATCAACAGCAAACAAACCATAGAGATAGAACTTGAAACTGCTTTATTGTGCCAAGTTTCAAAGAGCTAGCACAAACCGTGTTTGATTTAGAGTTCCAAATACATGTATCCCTATAGGAGAAAACAGAGTGAAACCTCAAAATGAAACCGGTTACTGCCAACGAACGGTTTAACCTAGAAAAACGAAATTTGGCGAGCTAACTGGGATTGGTGTACTGATCATTACCTGAAAGTTTCATCAAGATTGGGTGAAAAAGTGTGTGCTGAGATTTCAGGCAACTCGTAGTTTTTTGGAATCTTGGCAGTCCTTCCCATGAAAGTGATTCTCGCCAGTCTCTGCTTAGGGCTACATCAACAGCAAACAAACCATAGAGATAGAACTTGAAACTGCTTTATTGTGTCAAGTTTCAAAGAGCTAGCACAAACCGTGTTTGATTTAGAGTTCCAAATACATGTATCCCTAGAGGAGAAAACAGAGTGAAACCTCAAAATGAAACCGGTTACTGCCAACGAACGGTTTAACCTAGAAGAACGAAATTTGGCGAGCCAAGTTTGGATTGGTGTACTGATCATTACCTGAAAGTTTCATCAAGATTGGGTGAAAAAGGGTGTGCTGAGATTTCAGGCAACTCGTAGTTTTTTGGAAGCTTGGCAGGCCCTTTCCATGAAAGTGATTCTCGCCAGTCTCTGCTTAGGGCTACATCAACAGCAAACAAACCATAGAGATAGAACTTGAAAGTGCTTTATTGTGTCAAGTTTCAAAGAGCTAGCAAAAATCGTGTTTGATTTAGAGTTCCAAAAACATGTATCCCTATAGGAGAAAACAGAGTGAAACCTCAAAATGAAACCGGTTACTGCCAACGAACGGTTTAACCTAGAAGAACGAAATTTGGCGAGCCAAGTGGGATTGGTGTACTGATCATTACCTTAAAGTTTCATCAAGATTGGGTGAAAAAGGGTGTGCTGAGATTTCGGGCAATTCGTAGTTTTTTGGAAGCTTGGCAGGCCTTTCCATGAAAGTGATTCTCGCCAGTCTCTGCTTAGGGCTACATCAACAGCAAACAAATCATAGAGATAGAACTTGAAACTGCTTTATTGTGTCAAGTTTCAAAGAGCTAGCACAAACCGTGTTTGATTTAGAGTTCCAAATACATGTATCCCTATAGGAGAAAACAGAGTGAAACCTCAAAATGAAACCGGTTACTGCCAATGACCGGTTTAACATAGAAGAATGAAATTTGGCGAGCCAAGTGGGATTGGTGTACTGATCATTACCTGAAAGTTTCATCAAGATTGGGTGAAAAGGGGTGCTGAGATTTCAGGCAACTCCTAGTTTTTTGGAAGCTTGGCAGGCCCTTTCCATGAAAGTGATTCTCGCCAGTCTCTGCTTAGGGCTACATCAACAGCAAACAAACCATAGAGAAAGAACTTGAAACTGCTTTATTGTGTCAAGTTTCAAAGAGCTACCACAAACCGTGTTTGATTTAGAGTTCCAAATACATGTATCTCTATAGGAGAAAACAGAGTGAAACCTCAAAATGAAACCGGTTACTGCCAACGAACGGTTTAACCTAGAAGAACGAAATTTGGCGAGCTAACTGGGATTGGAGTACTGATCATTTCCTGAAAGTTTCATCAAGATTGGGTGAAAAAAGTGTGTGCTGAGATTTCAGGCAACTCGTAGTTTTTTGGAAGCTTGGCAGGCCCTTTCCATGAAAGTGATTCTCGCCAGTCTCTGCTTAAGGCTACATCAACAGCAAACAAACCATAGAGATAGAACTTTAAACTGCTTTATTGTGTCAAGATTCAAAGAGCAAGCACAAACCGTGTTTGATTTTAGAGTTCAAAATTCATGTATCCCTATAGGAGAAAACAAAGTGAAACCTCAAAATGAAACCGGTTACTGCCAACGAACGGTTTAACCTAGAAGAACGAAATTTGGCGAGCCAAGTGGGATTGGTGTACTGATCATTACCTGAAAGTTTCATCAAGATTGGGTGAAAAAGAGTGTGCTGAGATTTCAGGCAACTCGTAGTTTTTTGTAAGCTTGGCAGGCCCTTTCCATGAAAGTGATTCTCGCCAGTCTCTGATTCGGGCTACATCAACAGCAAACAAACCATAGAGATAGAACTTGAAACTGCTTTATTGTGTCAAGTTTCAAAGAGCTAGCACAAACCGTGTTTGATTTAGAGTTCCAAATACATGTATCCCTAGAGGAGAAAACAGAGTGAAACCTCAAAATGAAACCGGTTACTGCCAACGAACGGTTTAACCTAGAAGAACGAAATTTGGCGAGCCAAGTGGGATTGGTGTACTGATCATTACCTGAAAGTTTCATCAAGATTGTGTGAAAAAGTGTGTGCTGAGATTTCGGGCAATTCGTAGTTTTTTGGAAGCTTGGCAGGCCCTTTCCATGAAAGTGATTCTCGCCAGTCTCTGCCTAGGGCTACATCAACAACAAAGAAACCATAGAGATAGAACTTGAAACTGCTTTATTGTGTCAAGTTTCAACGAGCTAGCATAAACTGTGTTTGATTTAGAGTTCCAAATACATGTATCCCTGTAGGAGAAAACAGAGTGAAACCTCAAAATGAAACCGGTTACTGCCAACGAACGGTTTAACCTAGAAGAACGAAATTTGGCGAGCCAAGTGGGATTGGTGTACTGATCATTACCTGAAAGTTTCATCAAGATTGGGTGAAAAAGGGTGTGCTGAGATTTCAGGAAACTCGTAGTTTTTTGGAATCTTGGCAGGCCCTTTCAATGAAAGTGATTCTCGCCAGTCTCTGCTTAGGGCTACATCAACAGCAAACAAACCCTAGAGATAGAACTTGAAACTGCTTTATTGTGTCAAGTTTCAAAGAGCTAGCACAAACCGTGTTTGATTTAGAGTTCCAAATACATGTATCCCTATAGGAGAAAACAGAGTGAAACCTCAAAATGAAACCGGTTACTGCCAACGAACGGTTTAACCTAGAAGAACGAAATTTGTTGAGCCAAGTGGGATTGGTGTACTGATCATTACCTGAAAGTTTCATCAAGATTGGGTGAAAAAGTGTGTGCTGAGATTTCAGGCAACTCGTAGTTTTTTGGAAGCTTGGCAGGCCCTTTCCATGAAAGTGATTCTCGCCAGTCTCTGCTTAGGGCTACATCAACAGCAAACAAACCATAGAGATAGAACTTGAAACTGCTTTATTGTGTCAAGTTTCAAAGAGCTAGCACAAACCGTGTTTGATTTAGAGTTCCAAATACATGTATCCCTATAGGAGAAAACAGAGTGAAACCTCAAAATGAAACCGGTTACTGCCAACGAACGGTTTAACCTAGAAGAACGAATTTGGCGAGCCAAGTGGGATTGGTGTACTGATCATTACCTGAAAGTTTCATCAAGATTGGGTGAAAAAGGGTGTGCTGAGATTTCAGGCAACTCGTAGTTTTTTGGAAGCTTGGCAGGCCCTTTCCATGAAAGTGATTCTCGCCAGTCTCTGCTTAGGGCTACATCAACAGCAAACAAACCATAGAGATAGAACTTGAAACTGCTTTATTGTGTCAAGTTTCAAAGAGCTAGCACAAACCGTGTTTGATTTAGAGTTCCAAATACATGTATCCCTATAGGAGAAAACAGAGTGAAACCTCAAAATGAAACCGGTTACTGCCAACGAACGGTTTAACCTAGAAAAACGAAATTTGGCGAGCTAACTGGGATTGGTGTACTGATCATTATTTGAAAGTTTCATCAAGATTGGGTGAAAAAGTGTGTGCTGAGATTTCAGGCAACTCGTAGTTTTTTGGAATCTTGGCAGGTCCTTTCCATGAAAGTGATTCTCGCCAGTCTCTGCTTAGGGCTACATCAACAGCAAACAAACCATAGAGATAGAACTTGAAACTGCTTTATTGTGTCAAGTTTCAAAGAGCTAGCACAAACCGTGTTTGATTTAGAGTTCCAAATACATGTATCCCTATAGGAGAAAACAGAGTGAAACCTCAAAATGAAAACGGTTACTGCCAACGAATGGTTTAACCTAGAAGAATAAAATTTGGCGAGCCAAGTGGGATTCGTGTACTGAACATTACCTGAAAGTTTCATCAAGATTGGGTGAAAGAGGGTGTGCTGAGATTTCGGGCAACTCGTAGTTTTTTGGAAGCTTGGCAGGCCCTTTCCATGAAAGTGATTCTCGCCAGTCTCTGCTTAGGGCTACATCAACAGCAACCAAACCATAGAGAAAGAACTTGAAACTGCTTTATTGTGTCAAGTTTCAAACAGCTAGCACAAACCGTGTTTGATTTAGAGTTCCAAATACATGTATCCCTATAGGAGAAAACAGAGTGAAACCTCAAAATGTAACCGGTTACTGCCAACGAACGGTTTAACCTAGAAGAACGAAATTTGGCGAGCCAAGTGGGATTGGTGTAGTGATCATTACCTGAAAGTTTCATCAAGATTGGGTGAAAAAGGGTGTGCTGAGATTTCAGGCAACTCGTAGTTTTTTGGAAGCTTGGCAGGCCCTTTCCATGAAAGTGATTCTCGCCAGTCTCTGCTTAGGGCTACATCAACAGCAAACAAACCATAGAGATAGAACTTGAAACTGCATTATTGTGTCAAGTTTCAAAGAGCTAGCACAAACCGTGTTTGATTTAGAGTTCCAAATACATGTATCCCTATAGGAGAAAAGAGAGTGAAACCTCAAAATGAAACCGGTTACTGCCAACGAACGGTTTAACCTAGAAGAAGGAAATTTGGCGAGCCAAGTGGGATTGGTGTACTGATCATTACCTGAAAGTTTCATCAAGATTGGGTGAAAAAGGGTGTGCTGAGATTTAAGGGAACTCGTAGTTTTTTGGAAGCTTGGCAGGCCCTTTCCATGAAAGTGATTCTCGCCAGTCTCTGCTTAGGGCTACATCAACAGCAAACAAACCATAGAGATAGAACTTGAAACTGCTTTATTGTGTCAAGTTTCAAAGAGCTAGCACAAACCGTGTTTGATTTAGAGTTCCAAATACATGTATCCGTATTGGAGAAAAAAAAGTGAAACCTCAAAATGAAACCGGTTACTGCCAACGAACGGTTTAACCTAGAAGAACGAAATTTGGCGAGCCAAGTGGGATTGGTGTACTGATCATTACCTGAAAGTTTCATCAAGATTGGGTGAAAAAGGGTGTGCTGAGATTTCAGGAAACTCGTAGTTTTTTGGAATCTTGGCAGGCCCTTTCCATGAAAGTGATTCTCGCCAGTCTCTGCTTAGGGCTACATCAACAGCAAACAAACCATAGAGATAGAACTTGAAACTGCTTTATTGTGTCAAGTTTCAAAGAGCTAGCACAAACCGTGTTTGATTTAGAGTTCCAAATACATGTATCCCTATAGGAGAAAACAGAGTGAAACCTCAAAATGAAACCGGTTACTGCCAACGAACGGTTTAACCTAGAAGAACGAAATTTGGTGAGCCAAGTGGGATTGGTGTACTGATCATTACCTGAAAGTTTCATCAAGATTGGGTGAAAAAGTGTGTGCTGAGATTTCAGGCAACTCGTAGTTTTTTGGAAGCTTGGCAGGCCATTTCCATGAAAGTGATTCTCGCCAGTCTCTGCTTAGGGCTACATCAACAGCAAACAAACCATAGAGATAGAACTTGAAACTGCTTTATTGTGTCAAGTTTCAAAGAGCTAGCACAAACCGTGTTTGATTTAGAGTTCCAAATACATGTATCCCTATAGGAGAAAACAGAGTGAAACCTCAAAATGAAACCGGTTACTGCCATCGAACGGTTTAACCTAGAAGAACGAAATTTGGCGAGCCAAGTGGGATTGGTGTACTGATCATTACCTGAAAGTTTCATCAAGATTGGGTGAAAAAGGGTGTGCTGAGATTTCAGGCAACTCGTAGTTTTTTGGAAGCTTGGCAGGCCCTTTCCATCAAAGTGATTCTCGCCAGTCTCTGCTTAGGGCTACATCAACAGCAAACAAACCATAGAGATAGAACTTGAAACTGCTTTATTGTGTCAAGTTTCAAAGAGCTAGCACAAACCGTGTTTGATTTAGAGTTCCAAATACATGTATCCCTATAGGAGAAAACAGAGTGAAACCTCAAAATGAAAACGGTTACTGCCAACGAATGGTTTAACCTAGAAGAATAAAATTTGGCGAGCCAAGTGGGATTGGTGTACTGAACATTACGTGAAAGTTTCATCAAGATTGGGTGAAAGAGGGTGTGCTGAGATTTCGGGCAACTCGTAGTTTTTTGGAAGCTTGGCAGGCCCTTTCCATGAAAGTGATTCTCGCCACTCTCTGCTTAGAGCTACATCAACAGCAAACAAACCATAGAGATAGAACTTGAAACTGCTTTATTGTGTCAAGTTTCAAAGAGCTAGCACAAACCGTGTTTGATTTAGAGTTCCAAATACATGTATCCCTATAGGAGAAAACAGAGTGAAACCTCAAAATGAAAACGGTTACTGCCAACGAATGGTTTAACCTAGAAGAATAAAATTTGGCGAGCCAAGTGGGATTCGTGTACTGAACATTACCTGAAAGTTTCATCAAGATTGGGTGAAAGAGGGTGTGCTGAGATTTCGGGCAACTCGTAGTTTTTTGGAAGCTTGGCAGGCCCTTTCCATGAAAGTGATTCTCGCCAGTCTCTGCTTAGGGCTACATCAACAGCAACCAAACCATAGAGATAGAACTTGAAACTGCTTTATTGTGTCAAGTTTCAAACAGCTAGCACAAACGGTGTTTGATTTAGAGTTCCAAATACATGTATCCCTATAGGAGAAAACAGAGTGAAACCTCAAAATGAAACCGGTTACTGCCAACGAACGGTTTAACCTAGAAAAACGAAATTTGGCGAGCTAACTGGGATTGGTGTACTGATCATTATCTGAAAGTTTCATCAAGATTGGGTGAAAAAGTGTGTGCTGAGATTTCAGGCAACTCGTAGTTTTTTGGAATCTTGGCATGTCCTTTCCATGAAAGTGATTCTCGCCAGTCTCTGCTTAGGGCTACATCAACAGCAAACAAACCATAGAGATAGAACTTGAAACTGCTTTATTGTGTCAAGTTTCAAAGAGCTAGCACAAACCGTGTTTGATTTAGAGTTCCAAATACATGTATCCCTATAGGAGAAAACAGAGTGAAACCTCAAAATGTAACCGGTTACTGCCAACGAACGGTTTAACCTAGAAGAACGAAATTTGGCGAGCCAAGTGGGATTGGTGTAGTGATCATTACCTGAAAGTTTCATCAAGATTGGGTGAAAAAGGGTGTGCTGAGATTTCAGGCAACTCGTAGTTTTTTGGAAGCTTGGCAGGCCCTTTCCATGAAAGTGATTCTCGCCAGTCTCTGCTTAGGGCTACATCAACAGCAAACAAACCATAGAGATAGAACTTGAAACTGCATTATTGTGTCAAGTTTCAAAGAGCTAGCACAAACCGTGTTTGATTTAGAGTTCCAAATACATGTATCCCTATAGGAGAAAAGAGAGTGAAACCTCAAAATGAAACCGGTTACTGCCAACGAACGGTTTAACCTAGAAGAAGGAAATTTGGCGAGCCAAGGGGGATTGGTGTACTGATCATTACCTGAAAGTTTCATCAAGATTGGGTGAAAAAGGGTGTGCTGAGATTTAAGGGAACTCGTAGTTTTTTGGAAGCTTGGCAGGCCCTTTCCATGAAAGTGATTCTCGCCAGTCTCTGCTTAGGGCTACATCAACAGCAAACAAACCATAGAGATAGAACTTGAAACTGCTTTATTGTGTCAAGTTTCAAAGAGCTAGCACAAACCGTGTTTGATTTAGAGTTCCAAATACATGTATCCGTATTGGAGAAAGAAAAGTGAAACCTCAAAATGAAACCGGTTACTGCCAACTAACGGTTTAACCTAGAAGAACGAAATTTGGCGAGCCAAGTGGGATTGGTGTACTGATCATTACCTGAAAGTTTCATCAAGATTGGGTCAAAAAGGGTGTGCTGAGATTTCAGGAAACTCGTAGTTTTTTGGAATCTTGGCAGGCCCTTTCCATGAAAGTGATTCTCGCCAGTCTCTGCTTAGGGCTACATCAACAGCAAACAAACCATGGAGATAGAACTTGAAACTGCTTTATTGTGTCAAGTTTCAAAGAGCTAGCACAAACCGTGTTTGATTTAGAGTTCCAAATACATGTATCCCTATAGGAGAAAACAGAGTGAAACCTCAAAATGAAACCGGTTACTGCCAACGAACGGTTTAACCTAGAAGAACGAAATTTGGTGAGCCAAGTGGGATTGGTGTACTGATCATTACCTGAAAGTTTCATCAAGATTGGGTGAGAAAGTGTGTGCTGAGATTTCAGGCAACTCGTAGTTTTTTGGAAGCTTGGCAGGCCCTTTCCATGAAAGTGATTCTCGCCAGTCTCTGCTTAGGGATACATCAACAGCAAACAAACCATAGAGATAGAACTTGAAACTGCTTTATTGTGTCAAGTTTCAAAGAGCTAGCACAAACCGTGTTTGATTTAGAGTTCCAAATACATGTATCCCTATAGGAGAAAACAGAGTGAAACCTCAAAATGAAACCGGTTACTGCCATCGAACGGTTTAACCTAGAAGAACGAAATTTGGCGAGCCAAGTGGGATTGGTGTACTGATCATTACCTGAAAGTTTCATCAAGATTGGGTGAAAAAGGGTGTGCTGAGATTTCAGGCAACTCGTAGTTTTTTGGAAGCTTGGCAGGCCCTTTCCATGAAAGTGATTCTCGCCAGTCTCTGCTTAGGGCTACATCAACAGCAAACAAACCATAGAGATAGAACTTGAAACTGCTTTATTGTGTCAAGTTTCAAAGAGCTAGCACAAACCGTGTTTGATTTAGAGTTCCAAATACATGTATCCCTATAGGAGAAAACAGAGTGAAACCTCAAAATGAAAACGGTTACTGCCAACGAATGGTTTAACCTAGAAGAATAAAATTTGGCGAGCCAAGTGGGATTGGTGTACTGAACATTACGTGAAAGTTTCATCAAGATTGGGTGAAAAAGGGTGTGCTGAGATTTCGGGCAACTCGTAGTTTTTTGGAAGCTTGGCAGGCCCTTTCCATGAAAGTGATTCTCGCCACTCTCTGCTTAGGGCTACATCAACAGCAAACAAACCATAGAGATAGAACTTGAAACTGCTTTATTGTGTCAAGTTTCAAAGAGCTAGCACAAACCGTGTTTGATTTAGAGTTCCAAATACATGTATCCCTATAGGAGAAAACAGAGTGAAACCTCAAAATGAAAACGGTTACTGCCAACGAATGGTTTAACCTAGAAGAATAAAATTTGGCGAGCCAAGTGGGATTCGTGTACTGAACATTACCTGAAAGTTTCATCAAGATTGGGTGAAAGAGGGTGTGCTGAGATTTCGGGCAACTCGTAGTTTTTTGGAAGCTTGGCAGGCCCTTTCCATGAAAGTGATTCTCGCCAGTCTCTGCTTAGGGCTACATCAACAGCAACCAAACCATAGAGATAGAACTTGAAACTGCTTTATTGTGTCAAGTTTCAAACAGCTAGCACAAACGGTGTTTGATTTAGAGTTCCAAATACATGTATCCCTATAGGAGAAAACAGAGTGAAACCTCAAAATGAAACCGGTTACTGCCAACGAACGGTTTAACCTAGAAAAACGAAATTTGGCGAGCTAACTGGGATTGGTGTACTGATCATTATCTGAAAGTTTCATCAAGATTGGGTGAAAAAGTGTGTGCTGAGATTTCAGGCAACTCGTAGTTTTTTGGAATCTTGGCAGGCCCTTTCCATGAAAGTGATTCTCGCCAGTCTCTGCTTAGGGCTACATCAACAGCAAACAAACCATAGAGATAGAACTTGAAACTGCTTTATTGTGTCAAGTTTCAAAGAGCTAGCACAAACCGTGTTTGATTTAGAGTTCCAAATACATGTATCCCTATAGGAGAAAACAGAGTGAAACCTCAAAATGAAAACGGTTACTGCCAACGAATGGTTTAACCTAGAAGAATAAAATTTGGCGAGCCAAGTGGGATTCGTGTACTGAACATTACCTGAAAGTTTCATCAAGATTGGGTGAAAGAGGGTGTGCTGAGATTTCGGGGAACTCGTAGTTTTTTGGAAGCTTGGCAGGCCCTTTCCATGAAAGTGATTCTCGCCAGTCTCTGCTTAGGGCTACATCAACAGCAACCAAACCATAGAGAAAGAACTTGAAACTGCTTTATTGTGTCAAGTTTCAAACAGCTAGCACAAATGGTGTTTGATTTAGAGTTCCAAATACATGTATCCCTATAGGAGAAAACAGAGTGAAACCTCAAAATGAAACAGGTTACTGCCAACGAAAGGTTTAACCTAGAAAAACGAAATTTGGCGAGCTAACTGGGATTGGTGTACTGATCATTATCTGAAAGTTTCATCAAGATTGGGTGAAAAAGTGTGTGCTGAGATTTCAGGCAACTCGTAGTTTTTTGGAATCTTGGCAGGTCCTTTCCATGAAAGTGATTCTTGCCAGTCTCTGCTTAGGGCTACATCAACAGCAAACAAACCATAGAGATAGAACTTGAAACTGCTTTATTGTGTCAAGTTTCAAAGAGCTAGCACAAACCGTGTTTGATTTAGAGTTCCAAATACATGTATCCCTATAGGAGAAAACAGAGTGAAACCTCAAAATGTAACCGGTTACTGCCAACGAACGGTTTAACCTAGAAGAACGAAATTTGGCGAGCCAAGTGGGATTTGTGTAGTGATCATTACCTGAAAGTTTCATCAAGATTGGGTGAAAAAGGGTGTGCTGAGATTTCAGGCAACTCGTAGTTTTTTGGAAGCTTGGCAGGCCCTTTCCATGAAAGTGATTCTCGCCAGTCTCTGCTTAGGGCTACATCAACAGCAAACAAACCATAGAGATAGAACTTGAAACTGCATTATTGTGTCAAGTTTCAAAGAGCTAGCACAAACCGTGTTTGATTTAGAGTTCCAAATACATGTATCCCTATAGGAGAAAAGAGAGTGAAACCTCAAAATGAAACCGGTTACTGCCAACGAACGGTTTAACCTAGAAGAAGGAAATTTGGCGAGCCAAGTGGGATTGGTGTACTGATCATTACCTGAAAGTTTCATCAAGATTGGGTGAAAAAGGGTGTGCTGAGATTTAAGGGAACTCGTAGTTTTTTGGAAGCTTGGCAGGCCCTTTCCATGAAAGTGATTCTCGCCAGTCTCTGCTTAGGGCTACATCAACAGCAAACAAACTATAGAGATAGAACTTGAAACTGCTTTATTGTGTCAAGTTTCAAAGAGCTAGCACAAACCGTGTTTGATTTAGAGTTCCAAATACATGTATCCGTATTGGAGAAAAAAAAGTGAAACCTCAAAATGAAACCGGTTACTGCCAACGAACGGTTTAACCTAGAAGAACGAAATTTGGCGAGCCAAGTGGGATTGGTGTACTGATCATTACCTGAAAGTTTCATCAAGATTGGGTGAAAAAGGGTGTGCTGAGATTTCAGGAAACTCGTAGTTTTTTGGAATCTTGACAGGCCCTTTCCATGAAAGTGATTCTCGCCAGTCTCTGCTTAGGGCTACATCAACAGCAAACAAACCATAGAGATAGAACTTGAAACTGCTTTATTGTGTCAAGTTTCAAAGAGCTAGCACAAACCGTGTTTGATTTAGAGTTCCAAATACATGTATCCCTATAGGAGAAAACAGAGTGAAACCTCAAAATGAAACCGGTTACTGCCATCGAACGGTTTAACCTAGAAGAACGAAATTTGGCGAGCCAAGTGGGATTGGTGTACTGATCATTACCTGAAAGTTTCATCAAGATTGGGTGAAAAAGGGTGTGCTGAGATTTCAGGCAACTCGTAGTTTTTTGGAAGCTTGGCAGGCCCTTTCCATGAAAGTGATTCTCGCCAGTCTCTGCTTAGGGCTACATCAACAGCAAACAAACCATAGAGATAGAACTTGAAACTGCTTTATTGTGTCAAGTTTCAAAGAGCTAGCACAAACCGTGTTTGATTTAGAGTTCCAAATACATGTATCCCTATAGGAGAAAACAGAGTGAAACCTCAAAATGAAAACGGTTACTGCCAACGAATGGTTTAACCTAGAAGAATAAAATTTGGCGAGCCAAGTGGGATTGGTGTACTGAACATTACGTGAAAGTTTCATCAAGATTGGGTGAAAGAGGGTGTGCTGAGATTTCGGGCAACTCGTAGTTTTTTGGAAGCTTGGCAGGCCCTTTCCATGAAAGTGATTCTCGCCACTCTCTGCTTAGAGCTACATCAACAGCAAACAAACCATAGAGATAGAACTTGAAACTGCTTTATTGTGTCAAGTTTCAAAGAGCTAGCACAAACCGTGTTTGATTTAGAGTTCCAAATACATGTATCCCTATAGGAGAAAACAGAGTGAAACCTCAAAATGAAAACGGTTACTGCCAACGAATGGTTTAACCTAGAAGAATAAAATTTGGCGAGCCAAGTGGGATTCGTGTACTGAACATTACCTGAAAGTTTCATCAAGATTGGGTGAAAGAGGGTGTGCTGAGATTTCGGGCAACTCGTAGTTTTTTGGAAGCTTGGCAGGCCCTTTCCATGAAAGTGATTCTCGCCAGTCTCTGCTTAGGGCTACATCAACAGCAACCAAACCATAGAGATAGAACTTGAAACTGCTTTATTGTGTCAAGTTTCAAACAGCTAGCACAAACGGTGTTTGATTTAGAGTTCCAAATACATGTATCCCTATAGGAGAAAACAGAGTGAAACCTCAAAATGAAACCGGTTACTGCCAACGAACGGTTTAACCTAGAAAAACGAAATTTGGCGAGCTAACTGGGATTGGTGTACTGATCATTATCTGAAAGTTTCATCAAGATTGGGTGAAAAAGTGTGTGCTGAGATTTCAGGCAACTCGTAGTTTTTTGGAATCTTGGCAGGTCCTTTCCATGAAAGTGATTCTCGCCAGTCTCTGCTTAGGGCTACATCAACAGCAAACAAACCATAGAGATAGAACTTGAAACTGCTTTATTGTGTCAAGTTTCAAAGAGCTAGCACAAACCGTGTTTGATTTAGAGTTCCAAATACATGTATCCCTATAGGAGAAAACAGAGTGAAACCTCAAAATGTAACCGGTTACTGCCAACGAACGGTTTAACCTAGAAGAACGAAATTTGGCGAGCCAAGTGGGATTGGTGTAGTGATCATTACCTGAAAGTTTCATCAAGATTGGGTGAAAAAGGGTGTGCTGAGATTTCAGGCAACTCGTAGTTTTTTGGAAGCTTGGCAGGCCCTTTCCATGAAAGTGATTCTCGCCAGTCTCTGCTTAGGGCTACATCAACAGCAAACAAACCATAGAGATAGAACTTGAAACTGCATTATTGTGTCAAGTTTCAAAGAGCTAGCACAAACCGTGTTTGATTTAGAGTTCCAAATACATGTATCCCTATAGGAGAAAAGAGAGTGAAACCTCAAAATGAAACCGGTTACTGCCAACGAACGGTTTAACCTAGAAGAAGGAAATTTGGCGAGCCAAGTGGGATTGGTGTACTGATCATTACCTGAAAGTTTCATCAAGATTGGGTGAAAAAGGGTGTGCTGAGATTTAAGGGAACTCGTAGTTTTTTGGAAGCTTGGCAGGCCCTTTCCATGAAAGTGATTCTCGCCAGTCTCTGCTTAGGGCTACATCAACAGCAAACAAACCATAGAGATAGAACTTGAAACTGCTTTATTGTGTCAAGTTTCAAAGAGCTAGCACAAACCGTGTTTGATTTAGAGTTCCAAATACATGTATCCGTATTGGAGAAAAAAAAGTGAAACCTCAAAATGAAACCGGTTACTGCCAACTAACGGTTTAACCTAGAAGAACGAAATTTGGCGAGCCAAGTGGGATTGGTGTACTGATCATTACCTGAAAGTTTCATCAAGATTGGGTCAAAAAGGGTGTGCTGAGATTTCAGGAAACTCGTAGTTTTTTGGAATCTTGGCAGGCCCTTTCCATGAAAGTGATTCTCGCCAGTCTCTGCTTAGGGCTACATCAACAGCAAACAAACCATGGAGATAGAACTTGAAACTGCTTTATTGTGTCAAGTTTCAAAGAGCTAGCACAAACCGTGTTTGATTTAGAGTTCCAAATACATGTATCCCTATAGGAGAAAACAGAGTGAAACCTCAAAATGAAACCGGTTACTGCCAACGAACGGTTTAACCTAGAAGAACGAAATTTGGTGAGCCAAGTGGGATTGGTGTACTGATCATTACCTGAAAGTTTCATCAAGATTGGGTGAGAAAGTGTGTGCTGAGATTTCAGGCAACTCGTAGTTTTTTGGAAGCTTGGCAGGCCCTTTCCATGAAAGTGATTCTCGCCAGTCTCTGCTTAGGGATACATCAACAGCAAACAAACCATAGAGATAGAACTTGAAACTGCTTTATTGTGTCAAGTTTCAAAGAGCTAGCACAAACCGTGTTTGATTTAGAGTTCCAAATACATGTATCCCTATAGGAGAAAACAGAGTGAAACCTCAAAATGAAACCGGTTACTGCCATCGAACGGTTTAACCTAGAAGAACGAAATTTGGCTAGCCAAGTGGGATTGGTGTACTGATCATTACCTGAAAGTTTCATCAAGATTGGGTGAAAAAGGGTGTGCTGAGATTTCAGGCAACTCGTAGTTTTTTGGAAGCTTGGCAGGCCCTTTCCATGAAAGTGATTCTCGCCAGTCTCTGCTTAGGGCTACATCAACAGCAAACAAACCATAGAGATAGAACTTGAAACTGCTTTATTGTGTCAAGTTTCAAAGAGCTAGCACAAACCGTGTTTGATTTAGAGTTCCAAATACATGTATCCCTATAGGAGAAAACAGAGTGAAACCTCAAAATGAAAACGGTTACTGCCAACGAATGGTTTAACCTAGAAGAATAAAATTTGGCGAGCCAAGTGGGATTGGTGTACTGAACATTACGTGAAAGTTTCATCAAGATTGGGTGAAAAAGGGTGTGCTGAGATTTCGGGCAACTCGTAGTTTTTTGGAAGCTTGGCAGGCCCTTTCCATGAAAGTGATTCTCGCCACTCTCTGCTTAGGGCTACATCAACAGCAAACAAACCATAGAGATAGAACTTGAAACTGCTTTATTGTGTCAAGTTTCAAAGAGCTAGCACAAACCGTGTTTGATTTAGAGTTCCAAATACATGTATCCCTATAGGAGAAAACAGAGTGAAACCTCAAAATGAAAACGGTTACTGCCAACGAATGGTTTAACCTAGAAGAATAAAATTTGGCGAGCCAAGTGGGATTCGTGTACTGAACATTACCTGAACGTTTCATCAAGATTGGGTGAAAGAGGGTGTGCTGAGATTTCGGGCAACTCGTAGTTTTTTGGAAGCTTGGCAGGCCCTTTCCATGAAAGTGATTCTCGCCAGTCTCTGCTTAGGGCTACATCAACAGCAACCAAACCATAGAGATAGAACTTGAAACTGCTTTATTGTGTCAAGTTTCAAACAGCTAGCACAAACGGTGTTTGATTTAGAGTTCCAAATACATGTATCCCTATAGGAGAAAACAGAGTGAAACCTCAAAATGAAACCGGTTACTGCCAACGAACGGTTTAACCTAGAAAAACGAAATTTGGCGAGCTAACTGGGATTGGTGTACTGATCATTATCTGAAAGTTTCATCAAGATTGGGTGAAAAAGTGTGTGCTGAGATTTCAGGCAACTCGTAGTTTTTTGGAATCTTGGCAGGCCCTTTCCATGAAAGTGATTCTCGCCAGTCTCTGCTTAGGGCTACATCAACAGCAAACAAACCATAGAGATAGAACTTGAAACTGCTTTATTGTGTCAAGTTTCAAAGAGCTAGCACAAACCGTGTTTGATTTAGAGTTCCAAATACATGTATCCCTATAGGAGATAACAGAGTGAAACCTCAAAATGAAAACAGTTACTGCCAACGAATGGTTTAACCTAGAAGAATAAAATTTGGCGAGCCAAGTGGGATTCGTGTACTGAACATTACCTGAAAGTTTCATCAAGATTGGGTGAAAGAGGGTGTGCTGAGATTTCGGGGAACTCGTAGTTTTTTGGAAGCTTGGCAGGCCCTTTCCATGAAAGTGATTCTCGCCAGTCTCTGCTTAGGGCTACATCAACAGCAACCAAACCATAGAGAAAGAACTTGAAACTGCTTTATTGTGTCAAGTTTCAAACAGCTAGCACAAATGGTGTTTGATTTAGAGTTCCAAATACATGTATCCCTATAGGAGAAAACAGAGTGAAACCTCAAAATGAAACAGGTTACTGCCAACGAAAGGTTTAACCTAGAAAAACGAAATTTGGCGAGCTAACTGGGATTGGTGTACTGATCATTATCTGAAAGTTTCATCAAGATTGGGTGAAAAAGTGTGTGCTGAGATTTCAGGCAACTCGTAGTTTTTTGGAATCTTGGCAGGTCCTTTCCATGAAAGTGATTCTTGCCAGTCTCTGCTTAGGGCTACATCAACAGCAAACAAACCATAGAGATAGAACTTGAAACTGCTTTATTGTGTCAAGTTTCAAAGAGCTAGCACAAACCGTGTTTGATTTAGAGTTCCAAATACATGTATCCCTATAGGAGAAAACAGAGTGAAACCTCAAAATGTAACCGGTTACTGCCAACGAACGGTTTAACCTAGAAGAACGAAATTTGGCGAGCCAAGTGGGATTTGTGTAGTGATCATTACCTGAAAGTTTCATCAAGATTGGGTGAAAAAGGGTGTGCTGAGATTTCAGGCAACTCGTAGTTTTTTGGAAGCTTGGCAGGCCCTTTCCATGAAAGTGATTCTCGCCAGTCTCTGCTTAGGGCTACATCAACAGCAAACAAACCATAGAGATAGAACTTGAAACTGCATTATTGTGTCAAGTTTCAAAGAGCTAGCACAAACCGTGTTTGATTTAGAGTTCCAAATACATGTATCCCTATAGGAGAAAAGAGAGTGAAACCTCAAAATGAAACCGGTTACTGCCAACGAACGGTTTAACCTAGAAGAAGGAAATTTGGCGAGCCAAGTGGGATTGGTGTACTGATCATTACCTGAAAGTTTCATCAAGATTGGGTGAAAAAGGGTGTGCTGAGATTTAAGGGAACTCGTAGTTTTTTGGAAGCTTGGCAGGCCCTTTCCATGAAAGTGATTCTCGCCAGTCTCTGCTTAGGGCTACATCAACAGCAAACAAACCATAGAGATAGAACTTGAAACTGCTTTATTGTGTCAAGTTTCAAAGAGCTAGCACAAACCGTGTTTGATTTAGAGTTCCAAATACATGTATCCGTATTGGAGAAAAAAAAGTGAAACCTCAAAATGAAACCGGTTACTGCCAACGAACGGTTTAACCTAGAAGAACGAAATTTGGCGAGCCAAGTGGGATTGGTGTACTGATCATTACCTGAAAGTTTCATCAAGATTGGGTGAAAAAGGGTGTGCTGAGATTTCAGGAAACTCGTAGTTTTTTGGAATCTTGACAGGCCCTTTCCATGAAAGTGATTCTCGCCAGTCTCTGCTTAGGGCTACATCAACAGCAAACAAACCATAGAGATAGAACTTGAAACTGCTTTATTGTGTCAAGTTTCAAAGAGCTAGCACAAACCGTGTTTGATTTAGAGTTCCAAATACATGTATCCCTATAGGAGAAAACAGAGTGAAACCTCAAAATGAAACCGGTTACTGCCAACGAACGGTTTAACCTAGAAGAACGAAATTTGGTGAGCCAAGTGGGATTGGTGTACTGATCATTACCTGAAAGTTTCATCAAGATTGGGTGAAAAAGTGTGTGCTGAGATTTCAGGCAACTCGTAGTTTTTTGGAAGCTTGGCAGGCCCTTTCCATGAAAGTGATTCTCGCCAGTCTCTGCTTAGGGATACATCAACAGCAAACAAACCATAGAGATAGAACTTGAAACTGCTTTATTGTGTCAAGTTTCAAAGAGCTAGCACAAACCGTGTTTGATTTAGAGTTCCAAATACATGTATCCCTATAGGAGAAAACAGAGTGAAACCTCAAAATGAAACCGGTTACTGCCATCGAACGGTTTAACCTAGAAGAACGAAATTTGGCGAGCCAAGTGGGATTGGTGTACTGATCATTACCTGAAAGTTTCATCAAGATTGGGTGAAAAAGGGTGTGCTGAGATTTCAGGCAACTCGTAGTTTTTTGGAAGCTTGGCAGGCCCTTTCCATGAAAGTGATTCTCGCCAGTCTCTGCTTAGGGCTACATCAACAGCAAACAAACCATAGAGATAGAACTTGAAACTGCTTTATTGTGTCAAGTTTCAAAGAGCTAGCACAAACCGTGTTTGATTTAGAGTTCCAAATACATGTATCCCTATAGGAGAAAACAGAGTGAAACCTCAAAATGAAAACGGTTACTGCCAACGAACGGTTTAACCTAGAAGAATAAAATTTGGCGAGCCAAGTGGGATTGGTGTACTGAACATTACGTGAAAGTTTCATCAAGATTGGGTGAAAAAGGGTGTGCTGAGATTTCGGGCAACTCGTAGTTTTTTGGAAGCTTGGCAGGCCCTTTCCATGAAAGTGATTCTCGCCACTCTCTGCTTAGGGCTACATCAACAGCAAACAAACCATAGAGATAGAACTTGAAACTGCTTTATTGTGTCAAGTTTCAAAGAGCTAGCACAAACCGTGTTTGATTTAGAGTTCCAAATACATGTATCCCTATAGGAGAAAACAGAGTGAAACCTCAAAATGAAACCGGTTACTGCCAACGAATGGTTTAACCTAGAAGAATAAAATTTGGCGAGCCAAGTGGGATTCGTGTACTGAACATTACCTGAAAGATTCATCAAGATTGGGTGAAAGAGGGTGTGCTGAGATTTCGGGCAACTCGTAGTTTTTTGGAAGCTTGGCAGGCCCTTTCCATGAAAGTGATTCTCGCCAGTCTCTGCTTAGGGCTACATCAACAGCAACCAAACCATAGAGATAGAACTTGAAACTGCTTTATTGTGTCAAGTTTCAAACAGCTAGCACAAACGGTGTTTGATTTAGAGTTCCAAATACATGTATCCCTATAGGAGAAAACAGAGTGAAACCTCAAAATGAAACCGGTTACTGCCAACGAACGGTTTAACCTAGAAAAACGAAATTTGGCGAGCTAACTGGGATTGGTGTACTGATCATTATCTGAAAGTTTCATCAAGATTGGGTGAAAAAGTGTGTGCTGAGATTTCAGGCAACTCGTAGTTTTTTGGAATCTTGGCAGGTCCTTTCCATGAAAGTGATTCTCGCCAGTCTCTGCTTAGGGCTACATCAACAGCAAACAAACCATAGAGATAGAACTTGAAACTGCTTTATTGTGTCAAGTTTCAAAGAGCTAGCACAAACCGTGTTTGATTTAGAGTTCCAAATACATGTATCCCTATAGGAGAAAACAGAGTGAAACCTCAAAATGAAACCGGTTACTGCCAACGAACGGTTTAACCTAGAAAAACGAAATTTGGCGAGCTAACTGGGATTGGTGTACTGATCATTATCTGAAAGTTTCATCAAGATTGGGTGAAAAAGTGTGTGCTGAGATTTCAGGCAACTCGTAGTTTTTTGGAATCTTGGCAGGTCCTTTCCATGAAAGTGATTCTTGCCAGTCTCTGCTTAGGGCTACATCAACAGCAAACAAACCATAGAGATAGAACTTGAAACTGCTTTATTGTGTCAAGTTTCAAAGAGCTAGCACAAACCGTGTTTGATTTAGAGTTCCAAATACATGTATCCCTATAGGAGAAAACAGAGTGAAACCTCAAAATGTAACCGGTTACTGCCAACGAACGGTTTAACCTAGAAGAACGAAATTTGGCGAGCCAAGTGGGATTGGTGTAGTGATCATTACCTGAAAGTTTCATCAAGATTGGGTGAAAAAGGGTGTGCTGAGATTTCAGGCAACTCGTAGTTTTTTGGAAGCTTGGCAGGCCCTTTCCATGAAAGTGATTCTCGCCAGTCTCTGCTTAGGGCTACATCAACAGCAAACAAACCATAGAGATAGAACTTGAAACTGCATTATTGTGTCAAGTTTCAAAGAGCTAGCAGAAACCGTGTTTGATTTAGAGTTCCAAATACATGTATCCCTATAGGAGAAAACAGAGTGAAACCTCAAAATGAAACCGGTTACTGCCAACGAACGGTTTAACCTAGAAGAAGGAAATTTGGCGAGCCAAGTGGGATTGGTGTACTGATCATTACCTGAAAGTTTCATCAAGATTGGGTGAAAAAGGGTGTGCTGAGATTTAAGGGAACTCGTAGTTTTTTGGAAGCTTGGCAGGCCCTTTCCATGAAAGTGATTCTCGCCAGTCTCTGCTTAGGGCTACATCAACAGCAAACAAACCATAGAGATAGAACTTGAAACTGCTTTATTGTGTCAAGTTTCAAAGAGCTAGCACAAACCGTGTTTGATTTAGAGTTCCAAATACATGTATCCGTATTGGAGAAAAAAAAGTGAAACCTCAAAATGAAACCGGTTACTGCCAAAGAACGGTTTAACCTAGAAGAACGAAATTTGGCGAGCCAAGTGGGATTGGTGTACTGATCATTACCTGAAAGTTTCATCAAGATTGGGTGAAAAAGGGTGTGCTGAGATTTCAGGCAACTCGTAGTTTTTTGGAAGCTTGGCAGGCCCTTTCCATGAAAGTGATTCTCGCCAGTCTCTGCTTAGGGCTACATCAACAGCAAACAAACCATAGAGATAGAACTTGAAACTGCTTTATTGTGTCAAGTTTCAAAGAGCTAGCACAAACCGTGTTTGATTTAGAGTTCCAAATACATGTATCCCTATAGGAGAAAACAGAGTGAAACCTCAAAATGAAAACGGTTACTGCCAACGAACGGTTTAACCTAGAAGAATAAAATTTGGCGAGCCAAGTGGGATTGGTGTACTGAACATTACGTGAAAGTTTCATCAAGATTGGGTGAAAAAGGGTGTGCTGAGATTTCGGGCAACTCGTAGTTTTTTGGAAGCTTGGCAGGCCCTTTCCATGAAAGTGATTCTCGCCACTCTCTGCTTAGGGCTACATCAACAGCAAACAAACCATAGAGATAGAACTTGAAACTGCTTTATTGTGTCAAGTTTCAAAGAGCTAGCACAAACCGTGTTTGATTTAGAGTTCCAAATACATGTATCCCTATAGGAGAAAACAGAGTGAAACCTCAAAATGAAACCGGTTACTGCCAACGAATGGTTTAACCTAGAAGAATAAAATTTGGCGAGCCAAGTGGGATTCGTGTACTGAACATTACCTGAAAGATTCATCAAGATTGGGTGAAAGAGGGTGTGCTGAGATTTCGGGCAACTCGTAGTTTTTTGGAAGCTTGGCAGGCCCTTTCCATGAAAGTGATTCTCGCCAGTCTCTGCTTAGGGCTACATCAACAGCAACCAAACCATAGAGATAGAACTTGAAACTGCTTTATTGTGTCAAGTTTCAAACAGCTAGCACAAACGGTGTTTGATTTAGAGTTCCAAATACATGTATCCCTATAGGAGAAAACAGAGTGAAACCTCAAAATGAAACCGGTTACTGCCAACGAACGGTTTAACCTAGAAAAACGAAATTTGGCGAGCTAACTGGGATTGGTGTACTGATCATTATCTGAAAGTTTCATCAAGATTGGGTGAAAAAGTGTGTGCTGAGATTTCAGGCAACTCGTAGTTTTTTGGAATCTTGGCAGGTCCTTTCCATGAAAGTGATTCTCGCCAGTCTCTGCTTAGGGCTACATCAACAGCAAACAAACCATAGAGATAGAACTTGAAACTGCTTTATTGTGTCAAGTTTCAAAGAGCTAGCACAAACCGTGTTTGATTTAGAGTTCCAAATACATGTATCCCTATAGAAGAAAACAGAGTGAAACCTCAAAATGAAACCGGTTACTGCCAACGAACGGTTTAACCTAGAAAAACGAAATTTGGCGAGCTAACTGGGATTGGTGTACTGATCATTATCTGAAAGTTTCATCAAGATTGGGTGAAAAAGTGTGTGCTGAGATTTCAGGCAACTCGTAGTTTTTTGGAATCTTGGCAGGTCCTTTCCATGAAAGTGATTCTTGCCAGTCTCTGCTTAGGGCTACATCAACAGCAAACAAACCATAGAGATAGAACTTGAAACTGCTTTATTGTGTCAAGTTTCAAAGAGCTAGCACAAACCGTGTTTGATTTAGAGTTCCAAATACATGTATCCCTATAGGAGAAAACAGAGTGAAACCTCAAAATGTAACCGGTTACTGCCAACGAACGGTTTAACCTAGAAGAACGAAATTTGGCGAGCCAAGTGGGATTGGTGTAGTGATCATTACCTGAAAGTTTCATCAAGATTGGGTGAAAAAGGGTGTGCTGAGATTTCAGGCAACTCGTAGTTTTTTGGAAGCTTGGCAGGCCCTTTCCATGAAAGTGATTCTCGCCAGTCTCTGCTTAGGGCTACATCAACAGCAAACAAACCATAGAGATAGAACTTGAAACTGCATTATTGTGTCAAGTTTCAAAGAGCTAGCAGAAACCGTGTTTGATTTAGAGTTCCAAATACATGTATCCCTATAGGAGAAAACAGAGTGAAACCTCAAAATGAAACCGGTTACTGCCAACGAACGGTTTAACCTAGAAGAAGGAAATTTGGCGAGCCAAGTGGGATTGGTGTACTGATCATTACCTGAAAGTTTCATCAAGATTGGGTGAAAAAGGGTGTGCTGAGATTTAAGGGAACTCGTAGTTTTTTGGAAGCTTGGCAGGCCCTTTCCATGAAAGTGATTCTCGCCAGTCTCTGCTTAGGGCTACATCAACAGCAAACAAACCATAGAGATAGAACTTGAAACTGCTTTATTGTGTCAAGTTTCAAAGAGCTAGCACAAACCGTGTTTGATTTAGAGTTCCAAATACATGTATCCGTATTGGAGAAAAAAAAAGTGAAACCTCAAAATGAAACCGGTTACTGCCAAAGAACGGTTTAACCTAGAAGAACGAAATTTGGCGAGCCAAGTGGGATTGGTGTACTGATCATTACCTGAAAGTTTCATCAAGATTGGGTGAAAAAGGGTGTGCTGAGATTTCAGGAAACTCGTAGTTTTTTGGAATCTTGGCAGGCCCTTTCCATGAAAGTGATTCTCGCCAGTCTCTGCTTAGGGCTACATCAACAGCAAACAAACCATAGAGATAGAACTTGAAACTGCTTTATTGTGTCAAGTTTCAAAGAGCTAGCACAAACCGTGTTTGATTTAGAGTTCCAAATACATGTATCCCTATAGGAGAAAACAGAGTGATACCTCAAAATGAAACCGGTTACTGCCAACGAACGGTTTAACCTAGAAGAACGAAATTTGGTGAGCCAAGTGGGATTGGTGTACTGATCATTACCTGAAAGTTTCATCAAGATTGGGTGAAAAAGTGTGTGCTGAGATTTCAGGCAACTCGTAGTTTTTTGGAAGCTTGGCAGGCCTTTCCATGAAAGTGATTCTCGCCAGTCTCTGCTTAGGGCTACATCAACAGCAAACAAACCATAGAGATAGAACTTGAAACTGCTTTATTGTGTCAAGTTTCAAAGAGCTAGCACAAACCGTGTTTGATTTAGAGTTCCAAATACATGTATCCCTATAGGAGAAAACAGAGTGAAACCTCAAAATGAAACCGGTTACTGCCATCGAACGGTTTAACCTAGAAGAACGAAATTTGGCGAGCCAAGTGGGATTGGTGTACTGATCATTACCTGAAAGTTTCATCAAGATTGGGTGAAAAAGGGTGTGCTGAGATTTCAGGCAACTCGTAGTTTTTTGGAAGCTTGGCAGGCCCTTTCCATGAAAGTGATTCTCGCCAGTCTCTGCTTAGGGCTACATCAACAGCAAACAAACCATAGAGATAGAACTTGAAACTGCTTTATTGTGTCAAGTTTCAAAGAGCTAGCACAAACCGATTTGATTTAGAGTTCCAAATACATGTATCCCTATAGGAGAAAACAGAGTGAAACCTCAAAATGAAAACGGTTACTGCCAACGAATGGTTTAACCTAGAAGAATAAAATTTGGCGAGCCAAGTGGGATTGGTGTACTGAACATTACGTGAAAGTTTCATCAAGATTGGGTGAAAAAGGGTGTGCTGAGATTTCGGGCAACTCGTAGTTTTTTGGAAGCTTGGCAGGCCCTTTCCATGAAAGTGATTCTCGCCACTCTCTGCTTAGGGCTACATCAACAGCAAACAAACCATAGAGATAGAACTTGAAACTGCTTTATTGTGTCAAGTTTCAAAGAGCTAGCACAAACCGTGTTTGATTTAGAGTTCCAAATACATGTATCCCTATAGGAGAAAACAGAGTGAAACCTCAAAATGAAAACGGTTACTGCCAACGAATGGTTTAACCTAGAAGAATAAAATTTGGCGAGCCAAGTGGGATTCGTGTACTGAACATTACCTGAAAGTTTCATCAAGATTGGGTGAAAGAGGGTGTGCTGAGATTTCGGGCAACTCGTAGTTTTTTGGAAGCTTGGCAGGCCCTTTCCATGAAAGTGATTCTCGCCAGTCTCTGCTTAGGGCTACATCAACAGCAAACAAACCATAGAGATAGAACTTGAAACTGCTTTATTGTGTCAAGTTTCAAACAGCTAGCACAAACGGTGTTTGATTTAGAGTTCCAAATACATGTATCCCTATAGGAGAAAACAGAGTGAAACCTCAAAATGAAACCGGTTACTGCCAACGAACGGTTTAACCTAGAAAAACGAAATTTGGCGAGCTAACTGGGATTGGTGTACTGATCATTATCTGAAAGTTTCATCAAGATTGGGTGAAAAAGTGTCTGCTGAGATTTCAGGCAACTCGTAGTTTTTTGGAATCTTTGCAGGTCCTTTCCATGAAAGTGATTCTCGCCAGTCTCTGCTTAGGGCTACATCAACAGCAAACAAACCATAGAGATAGAACTTGAAACTGCTTTATTGTGTCAAGTTTCAAAGAGCTAGCACAAACCGTGTTTGATTTAGAGTTCCAAATACATGTATCCCTATAGGAGAAAAACAGAGTGAAACCTCAAAATGAAAACGGTTACTGCCAACGAATGGTTTAACCTAGAAGAATAAAATTTGGCGAGCCAAGTGGGATTCGTGTACTGAACATTACCTGAAAGTTTCATCAAGATTGGGTGAAAAATGGTGTGCTGAGATTTCAGGCAACTCGTAGTTTTTTGGAAGCTTGGCAGGCCCTTTCCATGAAAGTGATTCTCGCCAGTCTCTGCTTAGGGCTACATCAACAGCAACCAAACCATAGAGAAAGAACTTGAAACTGCTTTATTGTGTCAAGTTTCAAAAAGCTAGCACAAATGGTGTTTGATTTAGAGTTCCAAATACATGTATCCCTATAGGAGAAAACAGAGTGAAACCTCAAAATGAAACAGGTTACTGCCAACGAACGGTTTAACCTAGAAAAACGAAATTTGGCGAGCTAACTGGGATTGGTGTACTGATCATTATCTGAAAGTTTCATCAAGATTGGGTGAAAAAGTGTGTGCTGAGATTTCAGGCAACTCGTAGTTTTTTGGAATCTTGGCAGGTCCTTTCCATGAAAGTGATTCTTGCCAGTCTCTGCTTAGGGCTACATCAACAGCAAACAAACCATAGAGATAGAACTTGAAACTGCTTTATTGTGTCAAGTTTCAAAGAGCTAGCACAAACCGTGTTTGATATAGAGATCCAAATACATGTATCCCTATAGGAGAAAACAGAGTGAAACCTCAAAATGTAACCGGTTACTGCCAATGAACGGTTTAACCTAGAAGAACGAAATTTGGCGAGCCAAGTGGGATTGGTGTAGTGATCATTACCTGAAAGTTTCATCAAGATTGGGTGAAAAAGGGTGTGCTGAGATTTCAGGCAACTCGTAGTTTTTTGGAAGCTTGGCAGGCCGTTTCCATGAAAGTGATTCTCGCCAGTCTCTGCTTAGGGCTACATCAACAGCAAACAAACCATAGAGATAGAACTTGAAACTGCTTTATTGTGTCAAGTTTCAAAGAGCTAGCACAAACCGTGTTTGATTTAGAGTTCCAAATACATGTATCCGTATTGGAGAAAAAAAGTGAAACCTCAAAATGAAACCGGTTACTGCCAACGAACGGTTTAACCTAGAAGAAGGAAATTTGGCGAGCCAAGTGGGATTGGTGTACTGATCATTACCTGAAAGTTTCATCAAGATTGGGTGAAAAAGGGTGTGCTGAGATTTAAGGGAACTCGTAGTTTTTTGGAAGCTTGGCAGGCCCTTTCCATGAAAGTGATTCTCGCCAGTCTCTGCTTAGGGCTACATCAACAGCAAACAAACCATAGAGATAGAACTTGAAACTGCTTTATTGTGTCAAGTTTCAAAGAGCTAGCACAAACCGATTTGATTTAGAGTTCCAAATACATGTATCCCTATAGGAGAAAACAGAGTGAAACCTCAAAATGAAACCGGTTACTGCCAACGAACGGTTTAACCTAGAAGAACGAAATTTGGCGAGCCAAGTGGGATTGGTGTACTGATCATTACCTGAAAGTTTCATCAAGATTGGGTGAAAAAGGGTGTACAGAGATTTCAGGCAACTCGTAGTTTTTTGGAAGCTTGGCAGGCCCTTTTCATGAAAGTGATTCTCGCCAGTCTCTGCTTAGGGCTACGTCAACAGCAAACAAACCATAGAGATAGAACTTGAAACTGCTTTATTGTTTCAAGTTTCAAAGAGCTAGCACAAACGGTGTTTGATTTAGAGTTCCAAATACATGTATCCCTATAGGAGAAAACAGAGTGAAACCTCAAAATGAAACCGGTTACTGCCAACGAACTGTTTAACCTAGAAGAACGAAATTTGGCGAGCCAAGTGGGATTGGTGTACTGATCATTACCTGAAAGTTTCATCAAGATTGGGTGAAAAAGTGTTTGCTGAGATTTCAGGCAACTCATAGTTTTTGGAAGCTTGGCAGTCCCTTTCCATGAAAGTGATTCTCGCCAGTCTCTGTTTAGGGCTACACCAACAGCAAACAAACCATAGAGATAGAACTTGAAACTGCTTTATTGTGTCAAGTTTCAAAGAGCTAGCACAAACCGTGTTTGATTTAGAGTTCCAAATACATGTATCCCTATTGGAGAAAACAGAGTGAAACCTCAAAATGAAACCGGTTACTGCCAATGAACGGTTTAACCTAGAAGAACGAAATTTGGCGAGCCAAGTGGGATTGGTGTACTGATCATTACCTGAAAGTTTCATCAAGATTGGGTAAAAAAGTGTTTGCTGAGAATTCAGGCAACTCGTAGTTTTTGGAAGCTTGGCAGGCCCTTTCATGAAAGTGATTCTCGCCAGTCTCTGCTTAGGGCTACATCAACAGCAAACAAACCATAGAGATAGAACTTGAAACTGATTTATTGTGTCAAGTTTCAAAGAGCTAGCACAAACCGTGTTTGATTTAGAGTTCCAAATACATGTATCCCTATAGGAGAAAACAGAGTGAAACCTCAAAATGAAACCGGTTACTGCCAATGAACGGTTTAACCTAGAAGAACGAAATTTGGCGAGCCAAGTGGGATTGGTGTACTGATCATTACCTGAAAGTTTCATCAAGATTGGGTGAAAAGGGTGTGCTGAGATTTCAGGCAACTCGTAGTTTTTTGGAAGCTTGGCAGGCCCTTTCCATGAAAGTGATTCTCGCCAGTCTCTGCTTAGGCTACATCAACAGCAAACAAACCATAGAGATAGAACTTGAAACTGCTTTATTGTGTCAAGTTTCAAAGAGCTAGCACAAACCGTGTTTGATTTAGAGTTCCAAATACATGTATCCCTATAGGAGAAAACAGAGTGAAACCTCAAAATGAAAACGGTTACTGCCAACGAATGGTTTAACCTAGAAGAATAAAATTTGGCGAGCCAAGTGGGATTGGTGTACTGAACATTACCTGAAAGTTTCATCAAGATTGGGTGAAAAAGGGTGTGCTGAGATTTCGGGCAACTCGTAGTTTTTTTGGAAGCTTGGCAGGCCCTTTCCATGAAAGTGATTCTCGCCAGTCTCTGCTTAGAGCTACATCAACAGCAAACAAACCATAGAGATAGAACTTGAAACTGCTTTATTGTGTCAAGTTTCAAAGAGGCTAGCACAAACCGTGTTTGATTTAGAGTTCCAAATACATGTATCCCTATAGGAGAAAACAGAGTGAAACCTCAAAATGAAAACGGTTACTGCCAACGAATGGTTTAACCTAGAAGAATAAAAATTTGGTGAGCCAAGTGGGATTGGTGTACTGAACATTTACCTGAAAGTTTCATCAAGATTGGGTGAAAAAGTGTGTGCTGAGATTTCGGGCAACTCGTAGTTTTTGGAAGCTTGGCAGGCCCTTTCCATGAATGTGATTCTCGCCAGTCTCTGCTTAGGGGCTACATAAACAGCAAACAAACCATAGAGATAGAACTTGAAACTGCTTTATTGTGTCAAGTTTCAAACAGGTAGCACAAACGGTGTTTGATTTAGAGTTCCAAATACATGTATCCCTATACGAGAAAACAGAGTGAAACCTCAAAATGAACCTGGTTACTGCCAACGAACGGTTTAACCTAGTAAAACGAAATTCGGCGAGCTAACTGGGATTGGTGTACTGATCATTACCTGAAAGTTTCATCAAGATTGGGTGAAAAAGGTGTGCTGATATTTCAGGCAACTCGTAGTTTTTTGGAATCTTGGCAGGTCCTTTCCATGAAAGTGATTCTCGCCAGTCTCTGCTTAGGGCTACATCAACAGCAAACAAACCATAGAGATAGAACTTGAAACTGCTTTATTGTGTCAAGTTTCAAAGAGCTAGCACAAACCGGGGTTTGATTTAGGTTCCAAATACATGTATCCCTATAGGAGAAAACAGAGTGAAACCTAAAAATGAAACCGGTTACTGCCAACGAACGGTTTAACCTAGAAGAACGAAATTTGGCGAGCCAAGTGGGAATGGTGTACTGATCATTACCTGAAAGTTTCATCAAGATTGGGTGAAAAAGTGTGTGCTGAGATTTCAGGCAACTCGTAGTTTTTTGGAAGCTTGGCAGGCCCTTTCCATGAAAGTGATTCTCGCCAGTCTCTGCTTAGGGCTACATCAACAGCAAACAAACCATAGAGATAGAACTTGAAACTGCTTTATTGTGTCAAGTTTCAAAGAGCTAGCACAAACCGTGTTTGATTTAGAGTTCCAAATACATGTATCCCTATAAGAGAAAACAGAGTGAAACCTCAAAATGAAACCGGTTACTGCCAACGAACGGTTTAACCTAGAAGAACGAAATTTGGCGAGCCAAGTGGGATTGGTGTACTGATCATTACCTGAAAGTTTCATCAAGATTGGGTGAAAAAGGGTGTGCTGAGATTTCAGGCAACTCGTAGTTTTTTGGAAGCTTGGCAGGCCCTTTCCATGAAAGTGATTCTCGCCAGTCTCTGCTTAGGGCTACATCAACAGCAAACAAACCATAGAGATAGAACTTGAAACTGCTTTATTGTGTCAAGTTTCAAAGAGCTAGCACAAACCGTGTTTGATTTAGAGTTCCAAATACATGTATCCCTATAGGAGAAAACAGAGTGAAACCTCAAAATGAAACCGGTTACTGCCAACGAACGGTTTAACCTAGAAGAACGAAATTTGGCGAGCCAAGTGGGATTGGTGTACTGATCATTACCTGAAAGTTTCATCAAGATTGGGTGAAAAAGGGTGTGCTGAGATTTCAGGCAACTCGTAGTTTTTTGGAAGCTTGGCAGGCCCTTTCCATGAAAGTGATTCTCGCCAGTCTCTGCTTAGGGCTACATCAACAGCAAACAAACCATAGAGATAGAACTTGAAACTGCTTTATTGTGTCAAGTTTCAAAGAGCTAGCACAAACCGATTTGATTTAGAGTTCCAAATACATGTATCCCTATAGGAGAAAACAGAGTGAAACCTCAAAATGAAAACGGTTACTGCCAACGAATGGTTTAACTAGAAGAATAAAATTTGGCGAGCCAAGTGGGATTGGTGTACTGAACATTACGTGAAAGTTTCATCAAGATTGGGTGAAAAAGGGTGTGCTGAGATTTCGGGCAACTCGTAGTTTTTTGGAAGCTTGGCAGGCCCTTTCCATGAAAGTGATTCTCGCCACTCTCTGCTTAGGGCTACATCAACAGCAAACAAACCATAGAGATAGAACTTGAAACTGCTTTATTGTGTCAAGTTTCAAAGAGCTAGCACAAACCGTGTTTGATTTAGAGTTCCAAATACATGTATCCCTATAGGAGAAAACAGAGTGAAACCTCAAAATGAAAACGGTTACTGCCAACGAATGGTTTAACCTAGAAGAATAAAATTTGGCGAGCCAAGTGGGATTCGTGTACTGAACATTACCTGAAAGTTTCATCAAGATTGGGTGAAAGAGGGTGTGCTGAGATTTCGGGCAACTCGTAGTTTTTTGGAAGCTTGGCAGGCCCTTTCCATGAAAGTGATTCTCGCCAGTCTCTGCTTAGGGCTACATCAACAGCAAACAAACCATAGAGATAGAACTTGAAACTGCTTTATTGTGTCAAGTTTCAAACAGCTAGCACAAACGGTGTTTGATTTAGAGTTCCAAATACATGTATCCCTATAGGAGAAAACAGAGTGAAACCTCAAAATGAAACCGGTTACTGCCAACGAACGGTTTAACCTAGAAAAACGAAATTTGGCGAGCTAACTGGGATTGGTGTACTGATCATTATCTGAAAGTTTCATCAAGATTGGGTGAAAAA